>NC_087210.1:58497540-58500040 GCF_015104395.2 Macrobrachium nipponense
CCGTAGACTCTCCTCCCCTCTCCCCCAAGGAAGGTTTTAGTCAAAATCAGAAATTCGAGGACCGTTTCTGAGGGGGCCTTAACCCCTCTTTTTCATACCTCCTCATTGACAGCAAACTCTTCGGATTTTTCACAACTTCTTTGACTCTGTACAAACAGTGTAATAATTCTACGAATTTTTCAAACCTCCTTTAGCTCGTCAGGATCTCAAGTGATTACTTATTCTGAAAGGGATTGCATAAATCGGATTGCATAAATATTCTGAAAGGGATTACACTGAAATCGGAGGTTCTCACTGTCGTGAGTTCGAATCCACCAAGTGACAAATCACTTATCTATTATAATTTCCCTTTGTTGTTATTTCCGAGGTAAGGCGAATATGATATTAAACGACATTTGTAGCTTAATGTTTGTCCGTACAAAAAATACCACGATTATATGATGAAAAATCTTATTATATATATATATATATATATATATATATATAGTATATATATATATATATAATATATATAATATATATATATATATATATATATATATAATATATATATATATACATACATATATATATATATATATATATATATATATATATACATATAATATGATATAATATAATTATATATATGTGTGTGTATGTAATAGGGAGAGATGCAACAAACAAACGTTACGTAATATTGACACGCAACGATAACGATGCGGTTTTGATCTCTTAAGATGTTATTTGATATTAAGGTTGGACTGACTGCGCAGATTCTCCTCTTGATATCTTTTATCTCTTTAGGTTACCTTGAATTCCCAATATTCTTTTACGTAGGATGATTGACTATCCACTATTTCTCATTCCTTTACAGAATGTTGTTGTCATCATCATCATCATATCATCATCATCATCATCATCATCATCATCATCATTATTAGTTGCTCTTCTGGTGGGAACTTTTAAATGGAAGCAACAATCAGTTTGCGTACATTATTTTGTTACCTATTCTTTCGTAAAGTATCTAGGTAACAAGAAAATAAGTCGGAGAAATATATTGCATGAACACTGTCGTGTAACTATTTACTTAACACATTTTTTTTGTCAATACATTTAGAACTGTCACACTCGTATGTGTAGGTCGTTAATCAGAAATTACGTGCTGTGGAATATATTGATATGATCCATGATCTCGGAATAAATGTGGAAAATGTCCGCATAGAAATTTCATCTGTCACTCGAGAAGTTCTTGTGTAACGCGACGCATCGAATTAATATCATAGAGTGGACATGACACTTTTAAGTTTTAAAATTCCTTGACGCCTTTTGAAATGAAAGTTATACTTAACTCTGGCAATTCTTATCACAATGGCATTTTATTTCACGTTCTCACACTAGAAATATTCATCTCATTAAACTACTAGTAAATACCAGAGTATCAGACATTGTAAGAATAAAGATTTAAACAATTTTCGTCGTCTATAGCGTATGGTGAAACTGGTCCGATACAAAACTTCCAGAAAAAATTTTCCTTTCAAGTAAGGCTGGTTCCTTTCACACTTTCGTTCTGTTCTAATCTTGCCTAGTGCAATACACCGCTTTTGCAGTTTAAGAATTCTTTGTTCGGAGGCTTAAAACTGCCACAAAAAAAAAAAAAAAAACTAATCTTGCGTGTTCTTTGGTCTAATGCTCATAACCGTTTTCACTACATATTGCATTCATTTACCAGGTCAGTATTCTTTAAAAGTTTTTTAATAGTAAGAGAATTTTGTTTGTAGGTTAACAGCTTACTTATATTGATATTTTTATCAGTAACCTAAAAGCCACATATATTAGATGTAGCTATTCAAATAGACTGTTGAGACAGAATAAAATTTTGATCACAAACACATGAGAATATTGGCTGCTCTATCCAGTTCTTGTTTATACCAGAACGGTGGCATCGTATGAATAGTTTCCGTTAATTGTCGCCATTCATTTGATCAAGATGTTGATAGTCATTTCAGCAAATTAGTTGCTATTCATATGAGCCAATTGCGCTTACCAATTTAGGTTAGTTGTTGTTAGTAATTTAAATTTGTTGTGTTGAATTATTTGAGCGAGTTATGAAAGCATTCTAAGTTGTTGCGAGTCATTTGGGCGAATTGTGAATGAACTTTTAAGCAAATCACGCTAAATAATGCAAGTGAGATGATTTTTGAGAATGTAACACTTTGTCCGATGTCATTGGAACGAGTTATTGCGAGTTATTTAAACGATGAGTTAAGTTAGTTAAATGAACTTCTGGGAGTTATTATAAAAAGTCGCTACGAGTCCTTCGAACGTTCATTTGGGCTATTTATTGGTCTCGTTTGAACGAATGGCGCTGAATACTTTAATGGCGTTCTTGCAGGTCATAATTTGAAAAAGTTGTTGCGAGTCATGAAAGTTATGAGTTATTTGAACGACTCCTGCTGAGTAATTTAATTAAACAAAGTATTAACAGGTCATTTGAACCAGTTGTGAATATTTGAACATC
>NC_087210.1:58502540-58510040 GCF_015104395.2 Macrobrachium nipponense
TTATCGGGAAAGCTTGTTAAAGACGTACATTATTACTTTTGAAAAGAAATGTATTCCTGGAAACATCATCTCGACTCTTGCGTGGCATTAGTTGTCATTAGCTAACGAGCAATTTTGTTAAGTAGGCAGGCAGTAGTTGCAATGATCAAACATAGACATAAATGAAAAACATTTGAACAGGTAAAAGTCGTGTACACATTGTTTCTTTCACTAATCGACCCAGTTCTATAGATTTGAGTGGGTTGGTTTTTCTTCAAGACTCGCGATCAAAAAATCCATATTCAGTCAGTTACGACAACTGACTTTTAACCTTAATGTGAGAATTATAATTCAAACCAACAGCGGAAATCACCGGTCAAATCCACGAGGAATTATCTCTGATGTGAATGACATCACAGGTAAAACCAAACTGATGAAGTTTGTGCCTCTCTTGCATTTGCAGTCTCTGAGGAGGCATCCCAGTGCACTGCTCTTCTTGTTATCCTTCATGATCAAGCTCTACTGTAGAGAGACTGATGATGTTCTTCATATTTCAGAATGCTAGAAGACTTTATGGGACGGAATAGAATTTTTAAGATACATTTTAGATTGCTGTGACACCTTTGTTGATATATATTTGACTCTGATAACTGTCCTGCTTTAGGAATTTGTTTCTTGTAGAAGGGCGGATTTGATTCCTGCAGCAAAACGTTTAGTTCGCGTTGTGTGAATATTATTGCGTGACGAAATGAGCTAATATCGGACATAGTATCCCTAAGATACATATTCCCCTTCCTCCAATTGTCTCATGGGCGATGCCTTGCTGAGTCGGCACACCAAACGCTGTGTGCAGTGAATCCCTTCGTTATGACTACGAACTTTATCTTGCCTACTTTCTATTTCTATTTCTAGTGTTAGTATCGGCTGCACTCCATTGAAAGCATCAGATTCTATTGCTTGAACATTAGATGACATTATGATATTTAAGAAGACTGACCAACGTGTCAAGAGAGTCGACTAAAATTCACACCTAAAGTTGACTTGGCCTCTCTCTCTCTCTCTCTCTCTCTCTCTCTCTCTCTCTCTCTCTCTCTCTCTCTCTCGTTGTTTTTATTTTTCAGGCTGAGAATTTGCAGCCCACTACGCCTGACTTTAAGTAGGTCCGGGATGACTCTTGAGATGAACTTTCCAGAGTTCACATATACCTCAATTTTCACGAAATGTGGTTCTGGGTCTCTGTTGAATCACTACAGGATTCAACCGATGGGTCCTGACATCATTTACCAATCAAGTTAACTTCATAAACAGAAAAAATGACTGTTTAAACAGCTTGCAAATAACTGATGAAGAATAGCTTTCCTCTTTTAAAACCACCCTCAAAGTTTGATTTCATGTTATTAACAAAAACTTTCAGTTTTGACGTCAGATTTTTATCCGAATCGCATTATACAGTACAGTGTCGTTTTTTGGAAATTATGATGATGCTATTCATGTATTAAAAGACAGTCTCACGGGCTCTTATTAAACCAGAGAAAGGTTTAGGCTCGAATATCACTTTCTCGTAGGGGGTGTTAGTGCCGTCAGTGCACCTCATACAATGCAATGTAGGCATTACTTAAGGTTCTTTGCAGCGTCCCTTCGGCCCCTAGCTGCGACTGCTTTCATTCCTTTTACTGTGCCTCCGTTCATATTCTCTTTCCTTCCTCTCCTAACGTTTGCTTCATAGTGCAACTTGAAGGTTTTCTTCCTGTTAATCTTCCAAACCTTTTCACTGTCAATGTCCGTTTCAGCGCTGAATGGCCTTAGTTGCCCCAGTGCTTGGCATGTGCCCCCTAAAATCAATGAATCAATCAGTCGAATAGGTCTAGTTTACGAAGTATGGTTTTGATATCTGATAAATTCTGGGGCTAATTCTTGCTTTCGCATAAGATTATGAAGGTGTGCGCAGTAATTGCTAATTAGTCGGAGAACTGTGACCTTTCGAAGTGACGTCATCAGGGTGATTTCAGAAACGCGATGCAAATGCAACAAGATGAATTAATAACCGCCTTTTATCATTACACTTTGTGATGATCGCACAAGCAGCCGAGTTCGATGGAAGTGAAGTGGATATTGCTGAACCATTGGAATGCTCATTCCTGCTATGTGGAATGATTCTTTTTATATACGGAACGATCTGGTTAGTGCTGGATAGAACGAGATTCGGAAAGGAACCTCGTTGGCCATGTGGATCAATAAGAGAAAAATTCCTCAAGTTTGACATTAAACCACAAAAAGATCAACACGAAACAAAAGGGCAACAGAGAAAGTTCTTATTGGCTGTTGTCCCTTTTATTTCCATCCCCCCTAACCATTCCTATTACTCAACCGTTCCATATTGCATGATATTTTTGCACCTTGTGGAGCCAAGACGCGACCAATATACTTTAGCTAAGAGGTAAAAGTTATGGGTACTATGACAATATGTGGTTATCGAATAGGCAATACTTAGAATCCTTAACATATATCAATAGTGGTGACGTATGTCTTAGTCTTTAGCATTAACTTCTGAATAAATTATATAGCTTCTGTATGTCGGTCGGTCATGTTTTCACGTGTATATCCACGCGGCCTTGGCCCACAGAACCGTGGCCAACCGGACCCCCTACTATGATGGGATAGCTCTCACTGGGAGCACCTGATGTTGGAGCCGTGATAGGAAGCAGGCTGGAGGCCTAAAACGCTCGTTCCAACTCCGAGTAGGCTTATGTAGCTCGCTGAGGTCAGTGACCCTTGAGCGTCCTATATATAGCTCCGATGGAGTTTCACAGTGACTCCAGTTGAAAAGTCGATGAAATCTCAGCGATCTGTGAAGATGAAAGTGAGATCCCTCGGATGATTTTATTTCTAATGAAACATTAGAAGCGTCATCAGTGTATTGAAAGTTAATGCATGCAACAGCGACCTTGCATTAATGTTGCTACATCCGATAGAGTCACGAAAACCGTGATTGCTAGTAGGGCCAAGGCAAGACCCTCTATTCCCGAACTGGGAAACAGTAAGAGTTGTTGTTGAGGCCACCCCGTTGCAAAACTATATTAGAAAATCTGATCAGAAAAGTGGATTTTCACACTTATTTGATTGTATATCACGAGGTATTGTAAAATCTTGATGGCTGGATTATCAAGGAATGTTTTTTGCTCCCACATTAACCAAATAAGACCGTTTTTTCATAATTTTATGGTCTCAGGTGAAGTAAGTAAAGTTTTCCTAAATACTGAAGCAAACCAAATTCCAGTGAATTGGTATGATGTCTATATACAACACATCTACACAAAACCCTCAGTATTCGAAACTGCGTCCTTCTTGGTTTTCTATCTTATTAAATGTCATTCGATTAGTCATAAAAGCATCAGTTTAGGTAATTAAGGTTTTTCACTTTATCAGCCGGACAAATTTGAGGTAAAATGACATTCACAAGATACACAATATTCGATATGGCGTCGTCCACTTCAAACTGCTGTGACACACCAATGTATATAGTCCCCTACTCTATACTCTGTGACGCACCATCCATTCTTTATCCCTGCAGAGCGTAGCCTTATCATCAAAGCGTAATATTAGGAATGAAAACTGTAGATTGTATGTAAAACCGGTTGAATATGAATTTAAGAAACATGGTATTATTGATTGTTGATGGTGTACATTTTTAACCCGCAGATAACTAATGAGTCATTTAGTAACTCTGCACAATATATAACTAATTGGACGTTTCGCCTGCACTTGACAAAACAAGGATTGTTCTCTGTCACTTTATGGTTATCGATTGCGCTCAAGGGCCTGCTTTCAACCATTTTCAGACACCTGAACAGCAGAGACAATGAAAGCCCATATATAAGAGGCATGGGTGAATAGCGTAAGTCATAATCATTTGCTATATAAGGGAGGATGTCTGTTTTAGGCAGAATTACTTGACTCACTCTCTGGCAGAAATTCCAGGGGATGATAAAACAGACCGTCAAGTGTATCTTTCCAGTAACGAAAGATTATTCGCGAGGGTTAATTCAGCGCGAAAAAAAAAAATGACCGGCTTTCAGAACCTAAATATCCTGTAAACGTAGAGGCGAGTGACACAGTGTGAATTTGTGGTCTGAATCGATCAGCTACTTATTAATAACAGCCTTCTTTAAATGTTTATGAAGCGACTGCAGCCTTCTTTAAATGTTTATGAAGCGACTGATACCATGGGAGCTGTGTACAGAGGGTTCATCGTTTATTCAGCAGTTAAAGGATAGAAATGACAATGACTGATTTACTTGACTTCGGATCCATTCCTTGTTGGGACACTGCTCTTTGGTAAGTGTGAGTGAGTGACAGCACACACACACACACACAAATATATGTATATATATATATATATATATATATATATATATATATATATATATAAAAGGGGCCCATAAAGACGCCAAAAATATAGAAAATAATTACTATATTTCACTAAAATATAGTACTTTTTATATTTTGCCGTTTTTATGGGCTCCTTTTATTAGATGGAATTCTGTTGTAATAGAACAATTTTCCCAGTCTCATATATATATATATATATATATATATATATATATATATATATCTATATATATATAGATATATATATATATATATATATATATATATAGATATATATATATATATATATGTGTGTGTGTGTGTGTGTGTGTGCGCGTGTGTATCGTGTAACTTGCTTAAATTTGGCAGGTAATAATAATTGCCTTTGTTTATCACTCCTTTGTTGTCACTATTTTAATATAGCTAGCGTTTTTCTCACTTTGTGTACCCATTGTCATAGCACTCCTTTGAACACGTGGATGCAAACGCTATTTGTGAGTTCTGCTGAAAACTAGGTAGAAGTGGTGAGATTCCAGTCTCTTCATTGTTTATAGGAATCGATCATTCACACCCAGGTTGTCATGTGCAAGCCAGTCGTATTGACTATTTACAGTATCTCAAAATCTATAGAAAAAAATTACATTTTTATGTGACAGTTATGCTTTTGACATGCCAAGGCTAAAGCAATACGATAAAATGGGACAGAAAAAGTGACGATCGTTCGCTCGCAGTTTGCGCATGGATTGAGTATGAATGAGCTTGGGGAGATTAACGTGTCTGTAAATAATCAAGAGAGATTTGTGCAATGTTAGTGCGTCCATTCAGTTGTCAACAATGCACTGCAGCAGTTAAATAAAGAAAGAAACAATTATGGCAGTTTGACAAACTATCATGATGTTAGCTACCACAAAATGTGGAATTTTCCTTCATATACCTCATGGGGAAGCAGCGAAGAATATATTTGTTTGCTTGAGGAAATATAACTTGTAGATTGTTACATATCTACAATATTATTTATTCGTGACTATATGCGTGAACTTGTGTGCGTGTGTGTATACATGCCAGCATATTACATATATTTATATCCAGAAGGACGTAATATTAATGGAGAGAGAGAGAGAGAGTCGGCATGCCTTGCCGTATGAAGCCATCAGAGTTGTTCGTCCAAAAGCTCATTATATTGGAGTTTCATTGACATTTAGTGAAACTATTCAATTAGGAAAAAGGAAAGTTTTCTTTGGCTGTACTCATCTTTGTATTTGCTCAGCATTATTTTGATAATTCTACGCTCAAATAAAATCGGGAAATAACTTTAGATACCTATCGAGGACAGCATTGTCAACAGTATTCTGGCTCAAACTAAAAGGTATTTGGGAGATGGGTCAGTATCTGTCATTTTTTCTGCGAATGCGGTCAAGCATTAATACTCATATGGCCGTTTTATTAATTTTGGGAAACCACGTGGACTCCACATCTTAAACTAAATTCATATTCCTTTGAAAATTTGACTAGATTTCTTGAAAATTCTACTTAGTGTGTTTCACTTGAAAAGTAGTGCTGAAATGATCGAGGGGAAAAATTAATATTCGGTTAAGTACAAAGGGCCAGACTCCGAGTTAATACCAGATAATGAATGCAATACGTCCGGTGTTTTTGTGGGATGCCGCCTTGAGTTGACAAATTAAAGCAAGAGAAATTCGTTTTGTGTTTAATAATGATTCCCTACTTCCAGTGTTACTCATTTAACATGCCGAATGTTCTGCTAATTTTGCTTCAGTACGGAAGCTGGAATTATATGAGGGACTTGTGTTCATAAACTCTAAGATTTTTTTTTTTTTTTTTAACAAATGGTTGTTAGGTGTTAAGTCGCCCCTTTGTTTTTGCCCATGGAATCAAAGTACATCTATTCCAGTTTCGGTTTTTGGTATTGCCTTTCACCAATATTTCAATTATAAAAGCATTTGAACATGGTTTTCTATGCTTTATTATTAAGTTCATAAGCTTATCCCTGATCGCAGTTGTCGTGAAAGGCTCACTTTACCCCAACCCTTTCTCTCTTTGTGATATATTTTCATCCAGTAATCTGCCAGTCATCTTTATCGCCTATCGACTCTGTTCAAAGAAAAAAATACATATGCAAATAAAATGGACCAAAATAAGACTAGGGAAACTTCGTTCTTTTCATGGAACATACTTTCACGCCACCATTGAATTGCATCGCTGCCTTGTAATATTGATGGTCATGACTCATGAGTGTCGACCCAACTCCAGGTTTGCATGATCTCTAACCCTGGAAGAGGTCAGCAAGAATAACAGGAGACCTGGGGACCCCAGCGTCAACTGGCGCCATATTGGTCTGTGTGTGAGTGGGTGGCGGTAGTGTGGCAGCGGTTGACGCTGCCAGACAACAATGACGCAATCCCTTGAAAATCTGACTCCATTCCATGTCTTTGTCCCTGGACTCGGAGTTCCGTTATGCTTTTGTGAAGCTGAACGACAGAGAAGAATGGTCAAGGTGTCTCCGTCAATCGTTGAAGGCGAGATTCGTGAATCACTCAAGGAGAGGTTACTCATCACACAACGACAACTTTTGGATAAAGTCCGATTGCAAGCAGAGTCGACGGTGCCTCCCACCCTCCCCCCTCACCTTCGTTGCCTCTTCCTTCTTACCCACCTCTCCTTTCCCTCTCTCTTTCCATCCTCCCTTACACCACTCCTGTACAACCTCTACCAGCCATCACCGCCCCCGCCAAAATATACGACCTTGAGACTAGGGAGGAAGGGCACAGTGGAGGAAGACCTCTTTCACCTTTGCAAGGTCATACGTGGCTCATCGGTCACAAAAGGGTAATGATATTAGAATTCTGTATTGCGACCTTTTCAGACTTCCGTATATGCATTACTTGTCGATAAATGTTTGATGAGTTCAATAATATTAAGGAAGACAATGACACCAGAAACGTTTTCTTCAGGGAAAATTACCAGTAAAAGAAAAAAAAATTTGTGTTGGAGTTCCTGAGATTACGTAATAACAACTGGGTGTTGTCAAGACTTGAGGGCTCCTGGATGAACATTCAAGGAAATGCGAAAAAGTCTTTTATTTTTCCTTAAAGACGCATGACGAGAAGAACAGACAAGTTTTGAAAACCTGAA
>NC_087210.1:58515040-58595040 GCF_015104395.2 Macrobrachium nipponense
ACATTTGTAATATTATTTAGGTGTCTCAGTTTCATATTGTTTCGCCACTACGTCGCCGACCTTTTCGCCCTTGGTAAGTGATCAATACAGCGGCCATGTGACCAGCGAGTGAACTGGCTGCGTTGCCACATCTTTCTCTGCTTTCCTGTTTTCTCACCTTATCTGTTATCGCGATTTCCACGCGCAGGGTTTGTCACACATACAGACCACTCTGTAAGAGAGGGCGATCCTAGGCGGTTGTCATTCCGTAAGCAAGTTACACGATCTCGCGACTGCATTCCCACAGAGATCTTGCAACGTTATTCCAGACTGGAACCAGCTGTGAGCTCACGTTTATGACGAAAGGTAATGACAGTGCATGACAGGACTCCGCATTGAAACGTAATACTTCCTCGCCTGACACTTCTGCCTTTAGCCACACCTAAATCCGACGGTGTTCGGTTACGTATTGTTTTGTGCCTAAACTCTCCATTAACAACTAGAAAAAGTGTTTCGAAACAAGAGGAAATCGGCAGACCTCGAAATGCCTGTGGTGTTCAAGCTCGATGAGGCAGCGCAGGCAGAGTAAGTACTACATTAAAAAGCAGACGAAAATGAAACCAAAGCGGAACGGTTTTAAACATTCAAGAAATGTTTAAAACCGTTCCGCTTTGGTTTCATTTTCGTCTGCTTTTTAATTTTCTCGTTTCCATGGTTTATTCAGTGAAATGCGGGTGAAGGCATGAAAGGTAATGTAGATTTCGTATAAGGGAACTAGAACCTTTTATGTGATACCTAACAGCATTTTACGACCAACGTTTTTTCCTAGTTGTGTTTCCCTGTGCTAAAAACATGGTGGTGAAAGTGGGGCATATAGTAGGCTAATTTGAAACACTGGGCTTCACATTTGCTTGGGTTTTTTGTAGCCTAACCCGGGCTTGGCAGATTAGAAGTGAGGATTGCATAGAAACTGTTTTATTTCTTTGTATAACAAACTGTCTTTTAAGTGGAAAGGCCTGAGCAGAGAGAGAGGAGAGAGAGATGAGAGAGAAGATACGAGAGAGAGAGAGAAGAGAGAGAGAGAGAGAGAGAAGAGAGAGAGGGTGGGGTGGGGGGGGGGTGTTGTTTCCACTGTAGTACCACTCATGTACAACTGTACCACTTATGGCGTTGATGACTCACTAACTCCACGTACAACGTTTAGTGTAGAGGACCAATAAATGTCATCCGTTTAGCCAATGCCTCGTGTAAGAACGAGTTTGCTAAATTTCTAATTATACGAATAAAATTTCCGTTTATTACATATATATATATATATATATATATATATATATATAATATATATATATATATATATATATATAATATATATATTTATTTTTTTTACGGAGAAGCCGGTTCATCTATAAATATCTGAAGCAGTCATGGGAGCATTGTCTCGTTAGAGGTATCGATCTCTCAGAGTCTCTCATTCTTTTTTCATTGTTGCCTGTATGAAATCAAGATCCGTCTGGTTAGAAGTGAAAAATTTAAACTTTCCTCTATATTAAAAATGTCTAAAATTTGTCCCTAGGCAAGTGTTCCTTATTATTTATGTAACAGGCCCCTTCTGTGCATTTACTTTTGGGTGTAGTATTTAATCATAGAGACGTAGTTAAAGGTCTCTATGTTTACTTGATTGTAATAAAGTTGTCTGAATGTGAAGACATCACAGCGTATGCATTGATTTTAAATAGGTACGAAACTACTTTGGTTGCTTTTAACGATCTTCTGTTTCATTATTCACGGCACTGGGTAGAAAAGATTCAAGAAGCAAATGGCAGTGGTGCCCGTCTCGGCTGAGAGATGAAACTTGAATGTCATAAGTGGTTCTTATTGTTTTTTTTTTTCCTCGGTTATTTGTATCTTTCACTTTTAACGTGTGGATAATATGTAACGATTATTTTCACTTCCGGAGATATGAGACGGATAAAATCGTACTATAATTTGGCTTAAGAACTAACAGTAGGTTACATATATGTATACGAGGTAAAAATTCAAGTTTTTATTTTAATTAGGCCGGAAGAAGTAATGCCGTGCACTAGAACGTAAATTGCAGGAAATGCTAATATTCTAGTAATGTTTGACTGAGAATGAAAGTTATTTAAAGGTATGTACTATAAAGTCGAATGATTTTTTAAGACACGATTCTAGCTTGAGAAACCGGACCTTTTTTCTACTTACCTAATCAATTATGCAACTGTAGGCCCTCAAGTCCCGCCTTGGATGGAGTTCCCTAAAGACTGGTCCATCTGAGCTGAAACAATTCTCAAAACTAGATTAGCACTCTAATAATCTTAGTTATCTGTTAACATACTGTAACGCGGTGTTACTTTGAAATTGCAAATGCCTTCTCATTTGAGTGTTTGGATATATGTAGGAAATTTTGGTTTTGTCTTATTTTTCCTTATATCAGACTGTTCGGTCTTTTCTAGAGTCCTCTCACTTTTTGTTTTTTCTTTTGTCAGGTATAGTTGGCTGTAGATATGGGAATATTTTCTAATCATGGTTAATATTAATGGCATACATAGATTTCGATACAGAAAATTTATGCGAATCATTTATATTTTTTTGGCATGATAATTATTAAATATTCTTCCTGACAGCTACATTGATCTCCTTCAGTCAAACAGTCAGCCAATCCCTTGTGCTTAATTGAAGTCAAGGCTTTATATGCAAATAAAACGTTTATCCACGTGATATTTTAAAGAATAAGTTATCTACGCCTGTTAGCCTTTGTTCTTATAAAGTGAAAACCTTTCTGATGCAAACAAAACTGCCGATGTGAACGTGAATATGAGAAGGCAGAATCTTGTAGACTGTTTCCGCATAGTGAGTGAAGTGTCGTAAACCTTGTACATCTAGTTTTGATTTCGTTCATTAAAAGGCCTTCAAAATTTCACATTGTCGGAACGGGACTTCTTTTACTAATGGAAATTCTGCTATTTCGTTCTAAGTTTACGAAGCAGAAAAAACCAGGAAGAATTTAAGGCCGTGCTTCACGATAAAAAAAAAGGAAAGAAAAAGACCTGCAAGCATTCTTGCAACCTAAATTGTCCGTTCTTGTAGTATATGTGCAGTCTGTCACTGCAACACTCACATTGTTCATTTGGATGTACTGCACGTACTTACATTTTCAGTGGACTTAATCACGTTATATGTCACGTTAAGGTCTTCTGGATGTGTGAAATTCTTTTTTCCTTTTTTTCATCAATATAGGTATCTTGTAGGAAAGGCTTTCTGAAAATGTTAAAACGTTTGTGTCAATTTGATATTTATTGATGAAGCATTTTTACTTGTATTGATTTCTAAGCAATAATGCCAGCATAAGCTTGAATATCGATCATGTAATTTCTCTCTCTCTCTCTGCATCTATGAATGTCCACAAGATACCGAGATTATAGAAACCAACAAGTCTGTAACGAGTGTGCCGAACAGAATGCTAATCTGTCCAAGGACATTTATGTGCAGAGGCCTTTATAACTTGTCATTAAGTAATCAAGATTAATTAAAGATGATTGCCCTTGCTATTGCTTATCCTGAGCCATGTTCTTCAACTTGCAGATGCTCCTAGCAGTGACTGGAGACAGTTTTGCAATTATTTTTGATTTCCAATTAATCCTACAATTGTGGGCCAAAGAATATTGAACAATTAAATGAGTTAATTGACCTCTATGCTATTTTTATAAATAGGCAGACTTTATAAAAACGTGCAGCTTTACTTCTTCGAAGAAGATGAATATTCATGGAAGGGCGGGGACTAGGTGAGGGTTGGTAACCAGTCGGCGCCGTGCAGTCTGGTTCCTTAGTGGCGAGCTCAATATCCGCCGTTGGTTGGTTGCCAGTTCAGATGTTATGAATTTCATGGTTTGAGGGTAGTTCTCTCATGAGAGGAAGTCGAAGTATTGTGGCTCTTCCTTTCAAGAAGCCCTGTCTTCCTCCTCCCGCCACCCCCCCCCCCCCCGCCCCCCGCCCGCTCTCTCTCTCTCTCTCTCGCCACCCCCCCTCCCCGCCCCGCCCGCTCTCTCTCTCTCTCTCTCTGGTACTATATTGAAGAAGGTTCGGATCTCGCAGGGGGTAGTGCCGTCAATGCACCTCATGTGATGTACTGTAGGCATTGCTTAAGGTTTTGTGCAGTGTCCCTTCGGCCCCTAGCTGCAATCGCTTTCATTCTTTTACTGCACCTCCATCTTACTTCCCCCCTTATCCTAACAATTGCTCCATGGTGAAACTGCCAGCTTTTCCTCCTGATACACCTTTCAAACCTTTTTACTGTATTACCGTTTCAGCGCTGTATGACCTCATGGGGCCCAGCCCTTGGCCTTTGGACTAAACGCTGTATTCTGTCCTCTTTTTTTCTTTTTATCTTTTATTAGAAAAATCTAAAACGATATAGTGTCTTGTAGACGCGTTATTATAATTCAATTGTAACGGAAATGGTGATGACTTTATCGATAAGCCTTACATTAGTGATTCATACGCATATCCAACCTTAATAAACCGATAGTTTCTTAAGAACTCTCGTTAGGTCATTTCATATGTTTTGCCGACGAATTTTGTATTAGATTAAATCAAGTAGATAAGATTACGGTTTTAAGAACCCTTTTCTTTATCAGATAAGATTAGTCTGTGAAGAGAAACAATTTTTGATAGACTCGTACGCATGGCAAAGCTAAAAGAATTTCATTTTTTGCTAAGAGGTTTAACGAAATGAAATCGTACATTATTTGAATTACTTAACAATTCTTCTTCTTCTTCCCAGCTTTAACCCAATTTTATATGAGGTCGCCGTTGTGAATGAGTCGTCTCCATCGATTTCTGTCTTGTGCATCGTTCTCGTTAATACCTTTCCATAACTTATCTTCCCCTATACAATCACGCCATCTCTGTCTTGGTCTTCACTTCTTCCTTCTACCCCTTCTTCTTGACAATTAAAGCTGGAATAATGCGCGTCTTGGCATAGGTCACAGATCTGGTTTGGTGTTTGCATTTCACCTCGGTGGTCGCGGGTTCGATTCTCGGCCATTCTATTGAGGAGTGAGAGATGTGTATTTCTGGTGATAGAAGTTCACTCTCGACGTGGTTCGGAAGTCACGTAAAGCCGTTGGTCCCGTTGCTCAATAACCACTGGTTCCATGCAACGTAAAAATACCATACAAACAAACAAGAAATGAGGACGTTTTCAAGGAGGGATTGAGAGTCTTTCATATCAAACGATTTAACTAGACTGGTTGAAGTCCTGTAAAAGATGAGAATACAGGGAAATTCATTTATAGGGAATTTACTTTCATTCATCAAGAATTACAATTATCAGTTGGAGCACTGCATTACTTTACTGAAAATTAACAGGCTATAAAAACCAACGTTTATTTTTTAAAATAAAGTCTAGGGGAACTGGCAAACTTAATGTACTTTTCTAGCTCAGGCCCAAAGAAAACGAAGTTAAGACTTAACTAAGAAAAAGCTAATTAATCTGCTTCATAAAGGAAGAAATATTCAATGTCAGAAAAACAAAAGAAGGGGGATTTTTATAAAGCTTTGCGGTATAAGGAAAGAATTAGTCACTTAACCTTGTAAGCAGAGGCAGAAGTGACCGAAGAGAGAGAGAGAGAGAGAGAGATAGAAGAGGAGAGAGAAGAGAGAGAAGAGAGAGAGAGAGAGAGTAGGTTCAGATGTGTATTTCTGATGATAAAAGTTCACTCTCGACGTGGTTCGGAAGTCACGTAAAGCCGTTGGTCCCGTTGCTGAATAACCACTGGTACCATGCAACGTAAAAACACCATACAAACAAACAAAAGAAGAACGTCGAAGAAGAAAACAATCCTCCTGACCGGGAAGAATGCGTCCAACATGATTAGAAGAAAATAATGTATTGCCTCTAAACAATGCAGATAATTTTTTAAGAGGAACAGTTTGTGCTATGAGCAATGTGATATCTCCAAGAGAAATGAAAAGCAAGCTGGGCACATACAATACTGATCCCTGCAGTGTGTTAGTGCCGTCAGTGTACCTCATGCGGGGCAATGTAGGCGTTCCTTGAGGTTCTTTGCAGCGTCCCTTCGGCCCCTAGCTGCGACCCCGTTTATTCCTTTTACTATCCCTCCATTCATCTTCTCTTTCTTCCATCTTACTGTCCACCCTCTCCTGACAATTGTTTAAACATTATTTTCAGCGCTGAATGACATCGCAGGTCCCAGCACTTGGCCTTCAGCCTAAATATTCCAATTCCAGTTCCTACAATAATGTCAGGAGAGGCAGGCTCATTTAAATTTTCATCTAAGTACCAGATAAAAGCTGAGGCAGGGAAATAGAAAGAAACGGTGCATTTCAGACCTTGAATTTGATTAAATCAAGGACCCCATTCCCATTCCCATTCCAGATAGATAAATTCACACGATTCGAATGAATAGATGAGGACGGGGCAATTGAGAAAAAGTGCCATCAGCAGAAGAGGGCTGAAGGTGATGGAGATGAAAACATAGAAGAATAAGTCATCAGCATTAGCAAAAGCAAGAACAGAAGCATAAACAGGAAGTTTGGCTAATTTACTTGTTTATTTTTAATAATCAGAACCAGAGATTTAAGTTCAGTAATTCCCAGAAAGTTATATCCTTAGCGATCGGCTTTAGAAATGGATCTCTTACTTATTTCTGTAATACACTGACTTCTCAGACTCCTTATTTATTTTTTTTTCGACTATCCACTCTACTCACTCTCAAGGCTATACTAGGGCAGGTTTCATTCTGTCCCACTTGACGTATGTGCACTGATAAACTTCATTCAATCCTCTATATTGCGTGACTTGTTGGAATTAATTCTTCTCGGCGTATGACGACGATATTGACCTTAAAAGTCAAAAAACGTCGATGATAGTGACCTTAACAGTCAAAAGGGTCATGATGGTCACCTTTACGATTAAGTATCATACGACACGTAACATTAACCAATTGCTGAATAAGTAGGACAAGGTTTTAAAACTTTTCCATCACGAACACATGGCAAGATCACGAAATTTAACTAGCTAAAGGTAACGAAAGCATGAAGCCTGCGTCGAATATGTAATTACCAGTTCCCCACTCTGTTGAGTTGGGAACCAAGAAACGCAGGATAGTGGCTGTTTTAGCCGTCAATGTTCAGTTACAACTAGACTGAGCAACTGTACTCTAAAAAAAAAAAACTATTTCCTGGTGTCTTTCAGTGAATCATCTTTGAATAAGTGCTGTAATGTTTTGTGTACGAGGTTTTTCACGTATTTTGTCATTAAAAAACATAATAAATTACCAGAAAAAGATTGCTGGAAGAAGATTAGGATACTTGGAGTACGTCCCACAAGCCGCACCTCAAACTAGATGAAGACGTCACGTGATATAAATAAAATATTCAAAGGTGACATTCGTACATTTTTGATAAGGTGGATGTCATTCATGACCCAGCGAAGGAATCGATACGACTATTGGGTTGCATGTATGTACCCGTATTGTTGGGATTACTCTGCTCCTGGCAACAGCAAAGTTTATTTTTCCTTGAAATTCTTATTTTGAATGTGTCACTTCTATTCACGCAGTTAACTTTTCGTTGCCCGTATGTTTGCTGGAGTTTGTTGCCGTAACGCCTAAAGAAGCCTGGACTTTTCACCACACAAGACCGAGTACGGGCATATCTTTTGGGAGGGAGGGGAGTAGGGGCTGGGGGAGAGGCTTGGGTGTGGGTGGGGGCGAGTGGCAGGTATCAGGCGTCATTGAAAGTGTAAAGGCCAGAAAGAGAGTACAACAGTGAGTTAAAAGCCACAATATGAGACTGTATTTTTCAAAATACGCAAAAAACCCTTTTTCGTATTTTCAGAACTACAGTCTCTTATACATTACTGTGGCTTTTAACTCATTAGTTTCGGTCACGGCATAGTGATCCACCATAGATGAAGTACAACAGTTTGTGAGGTAAATGGAAATAGATTATTTCAAAGACAAATGAATGAATTAAAATGCGCTTTTTCTCTGCTTCTTTAAAAGATTCGTTTAGTAAATGAATAATAGTTACCTTGGGACTAAATACACACGGAAGCAAATATGAAGACAGTGGTCAATACCAGAAAGGCCGTGGATCATTGTAAATGATAATGGCAAATACCAGAAAGGCAGTTACATGATAAAAATATTTTTTGTGCTCTTTCAGTCTGTATTGGGTTCATTCCAAGGATTCCGAGATCATAAGCTGGAACCAGTTTTATCTGGGTATTACTAAATGCTCTGCGTAAGAACATTGGCATCTACTTTTAACTAATGTGATACCAGAATACTTATTACCAAAGATTTATTGAGAAGTTTAAGTTGTCTAGTAACGCTGAATTTAAATTCAGTAGAGAGCCTTGTTATGTGCCATCATCACATTATAGCTAAACTTCTTTCCCACTGAAAAGCTTACACAGCCGAAAGGTTTCATTTCGGGAATTATAGTAAAAGAATGATAGTAGGAAAAAATATATGATAAAAGATGGCCAAGTCAACACAGTTAATGTACTTTGTAAACTATAATAATAATGATTAGTGAAAAATAGTGATAAAAATTATAGTAAAATGAAACTAATATTACTATACTGTTTTTAATCTGAACACTTATTGCAAATCATTGCTATTAAGCAAGGAAAAGATCAGGGTGTTCATGAATCACAACTTCATTACGTGGAAAGGCACAACTTGAGATCAGTTTAAAACTGGCGGTAATAAGGGAAATAGTATATTGGCGAGAGCCAATATACTTAGCTAATAAATGCTCTAATTTAACCAAGAATTGGTATAAATAAAAGAAAAAACAGCGTTCGTGTGGGCTTACGAACAAATTTCGATAACATCAGGTGATCGTTACTTCGCAACTCGGGCAGTTTGTTCGTTATTTGATTACATATTTATATTCAAGGTTTTTCCAGTTAATATTTTCAATAGCATTTTCTCGCGACTCTCATCTGCATGCTTAAATAATTTACACAAATACTCAATATTCGGCTAACAACTGCGCGCCCTTCGTGGCAATCTAGTTACAAGCAGTATATTTTCGAAAGGTCCGTGGTTATAAGAATCTGCGTCATGTCTGATCACGATCGCGGAAAGCACCCGTAATGATAGCCTTTTGTCTTCTGTAGGATTATCGGAATTATTCGCCTCTCTTTGGACCTTGGTCTGCACTGTATAATACCGCAACGCCTCCCACGTGTATCCTCAGATAATTGTGCTGAAGTATATTTGCATTGTATATTTATTTACTATATAATACGAGTATGGCTACCCCAGTATTCATCATTTATCACTATATTTTTATGTCATACAGGCTATCTATCTATCTATCTATCTATCTATCTATCTATCTATCTATCTATATATATATATATATATATATTGTACGTATGTGTGCGTGTGTGTAATAATTCAACAGTCAACAATCTATCGCTTTGAGATTAAAGCTTTAAGAAGACTATTATTGGGGAGATAATAGGATAGGGTGAGAAATAAATGTCAATGGCCACAGGTGCTTCCTGAATGATGCATCCGTTAATTTTTTATCAATACAAGAAAGGGAAGAAACGTAATGTGTTGACGGTATAGTATTGTTTCTTTATTTTAACTGCCCAGGCGACAAAAATTTTTTTCATGGTGATTCATTTTGTAATACTTTTTACGTTAATTAAAACAAATATACTGTAATATTGCGTCTCACCGAAAAGTATGTATTTTATTCAGCAGAGTCAAGGAGAAAGAATGTTGTTTACTTCATCAATATGCATTGAATAAAACAAAACAAGTTGTGGAACCGGATAGACCGGTTTGCTAATCGAAAAGATGCCACCTGTCAATGCTGATATTACGCTGACACTCGGTAAGGATCTTTTGACAGAATTCAAGACATATCTGTTTACCTTTACTTATTTCGTTAGATGAGAATTATTGTTATGTACCGCGATTGCGTTTATATATAGCATACTATTATGGCTTATCCACTTGAGCAGCAATACTCGAGGAACAAGAACTCTTGTCAGAACAACAAACAACACACCTGCTTAGAGATGCAGGTGGTAGATGGCATGCCAGAATGTTTGGAGCAACGAGCGTATTTGAAGAAGGTTGGAGGCCATTGGGGACGACGGAACTTCAGTTTTATCTTATAAAAATACGTCAATGATACGGTGTCATGACGTAACGTCATGATAACGTATCGTGTCTAAAATGACGAGTGTATGGATGAATAACTATAACTTAGTATAATGGAAACTTAATGATACAGAAAAGTTCAGGGGAGAGAAGTAGACGTTATTAGTTAAGCAATCATTAAATAGTAAATTAACAAACAAGAAACGTTTTGATATCGCATAATTGTTCTTTGTCTAAAGTTATATTTACATTCGGTTTTTAGGGTGTCATTCAGCAACCAGTTCAGTTAAAACCTGGTTCATAAACTGTTAAACGATCTAGCTGAATAGGTAAATTCAGATTTTGGAAGTGATGCAAGGTCATGAAAGAAGGAACTGGTGACGAGTTCTCTGAACGTCTTTCAAGGTCGCTTGTACGGTTTCAAGCAACGAGCTCCATTGGTTCATACCCTTTTGATTGTGAGGAATTCATCCTGAAACCGTACCATTTTTTCTATTGATAATGGTGTTGATAGATGTTATTTGTGGTTATTCAAATCTCAACTGTATATGTACGTTTGTTCTTTCGTGGGATAAAGAACATTGTCTTTTATCTCTCGTAATATATTTTGGTACATTTTGTCCAAGGTTCCAGGATGTAGTTCTCTACTTCGTTTCCATCAAGATTTTCAGACCTGTGTAAAGAGCGTTTGTTGTATACTGCGAGATGGAAGGTTATAAGCGAGTTGATTTTTACCCCAGTTAACCCAAAGCGCCCTGAATTTTACTGGATGCTCACAAGGTAACATAACTTTCACGGTTATAAAAATATGCCATGTCTGAAAAATATGTAATTTTTTTCTATACGTTAATGTATTTTTGCATCTAGGTGACCTAATTTTATGGCGTTGGATACGCGCACACATATACATACGGAGAAGGAGCGAACAGAGAGCTGGTGTATCCCCAGTCATGCGATGCCAAAGAAGCAACAAGAGTGAATCACACCAAATGAGTCTATATAAAGTTGCCCCACCCTTCCGACGCTCTAGTTCCAAACATCGCCACACCATTACCTTTGCATTTTTGCTAGTGAGCGTCAGTGTGTGCGCATAAGACAATAAATGAACGCTGTCGGTTTGTAACTTAAAAAAAAAGGGTTTTGTTTTTCATTAAGTATTTAGTGCAAACTGTAACACCGTCATCAACACATCCAAACTCACACAAAACACACACTAAACGGGCGAATGCATATTTCACTAACAGGATTAGGCTTCAGTTTAGTCCTGAATGGACGACTGTGCAAAACCTCTTGAATATCTGGCTGTTCGGCTTTTGCAGCGTTTTATTTATTTATTTATTTATTTTATTGTACTTGGTGTCTTTCTTTTCATCAGGATGGAAACTAGTTTTTCCGCTCCCACATGAAAGGTTTAATTTTGTCTTGGTACGTGAAAACTTGTTTACAGAAATTGGATTTTGGTGCTGTCATCTATAACGAATATACGTGAATAGTTTATGAAATTTGATTAGCTGTCCTTCCACTACACTTACTTAGGAAATCATCCGTCAGACCAATTCTTATTCATGTAAACTCGGTAAAGATTAATAGAACGAACCCATTCCGAACTTGAAATCAATTTTCATGAAATGGTTGTGATTGCATCTGAAAACATGTATTTATACTTAACTGAGTAAATGTGTGTATCTTATTTCCCTCTGGACGAAGTACCGCAGGACAATTTACGTCAGAGATTCATATCCCAAACGAATGCTGTTGACACGACAGAGCAGCAATGCTGCACTACTTTGCAACAAACCAAGAGACGCTAAAAGACATTGGCTGAATCATACCATTATAACATTTAACCTCATTATTATATTGCTGTCTTCTGAAATTTCAAGTTCCATTGCATATCTTTTCAGAGCCTGTGGCAGCAGCGAAGACGACATGGCGAGACTGGTGAAACAAGTGAGCATTGAGAGCCCTACGCATAAACTCAAGGAATGCATATTCAACTTCGAAACGCCCATGCCAGATGTACCACCGATGGGCGCCCGAGTTAAGGTAAATTGTTAAAACATTTAGTTCAACCATCCAAAGTAAGCCAGAGGTGAAGGTTTGTGTTACATCCTGTAAAGGTGACTTTTTCTTTAAGTGGCGTGGAAGGGATAGGCTTATATTACCTTACCATGTATAGGGCAAATACATTTTCCTAATATCCATAGCAATGTTGATTTAATTAGTTTTTCTGATTACAGTGAACAAATAATGCTTGTTGGCTTTATAATTTCTAGAAGTCTTTTCATGTTTGCGAAGAAACCCTGGTTAAATGTAATGCAGATCTTGGTTTGGCTGCAGAGTGTAGGAATATATACATAAAACATGTTAAAAAATATCACTGGCATGTAAGTAGGTGGTTGGCAGTGCAGTAATTCTTTCTTAGCCAAGACAAACCGGTTCAAGAATGCATAAAAACTGGTTATGCTGGCTACGTATACTTACTTACAAAAACAAACTGGATAATAGTATTTTGCCCATTTAATTTCGCTGACAGATGTAGAAATTCTCCGTCCCTTGTATAGTAATTGAAATACAATGAAGGTGCAACAAGTAGAGCATGTTGTGAAAAGGGCCACTTTATGATCAGTATTAAACCAAAGTTAGCTGTGCTATTAACCAGAAAATCAAATTATTTTTACTTACCGATTCCATTTTGTAATTAACTCGGCAGACTTCAAGTATGAGCTTTGAGGTTTTGCATAAGGTCAGTACTTATAAATAAAAGTACTGCTATGGAAACTTTTCTTGTCTTGAACATTATATTTAGCAAAGCCTCCCAAGGTTAAAAAATATATATATAAAATGTCCAACTTTTTTTAAGCTAGCCATTAGTTAAAGATGATATGGAATGGAATAGAAAATTTAGGCCAAAGGCCTAATGCTGGGACCTAAGAGGTCAATAGTGCTGAAATGGAAATTGGGAGTAGAAAGGTAAATTTGAAAGGTGTAACAGGAGGAAAACCTTGCAGTTGGACTGTGAAACAATTGTCAGGAGTAGGTGGATAGCAAGATGCAAGAAAGAGAATATGAATGGAGGCACAGTAAAAAGAACGAAAGGGGTTGCAGCTAGAGACATGTGAGATGCATTGACGGCACTAACCCCTTATGAGGATTAAGGATGTTAAAAATGTTCAGAAAGAGCTGTGGAGATACTAGTTACCTCTGACAGCCCTGGACTATACTGCCTCCTAACATTGTTTTGCTGTTCATATTGGTGTTTTACATGTTTTACCTTTTAAACCTGCAATCACTAAAAGCTGGATGTATTCATTTGTGCGGTTATCTAGTAATTTTATTTTAATCAGCTCTGCTCAGCTTAAAAGTCTACTCTAGTAGGGAAATAATAATAATAATAATAATAATAATAATAATAATAATAATAATAATAATAATAATAATTACTGTCGTTGTGGTGATCAGTTGCTGGATGACGACCTCTAAGTACCTGACCGTCTTCCCCTTCAATTGGGTTGAATACCTGGTTGCCGGACGAAGCTCCTCTGTTGCCAGAGGTTCCATACCCTAATCCAGACTGTAAGGATTGTATCTGGGGACATCAGGATGGAGTTTGGAATAGAAAAATGCGCCTTAGTCAACATACAAAAAGGCAAAATAACGAGAACTGAAGGGATAAAGCTACCAGATGGGAGCAACATCAAACACATAGATGAGACAGGATACAAATACCTGGGAATAATGGAAGGAGGGGATATAAAACACCAAAAGATGAAGGACACAATCAGGAAAGAATATATGCAGAGACTCAAGGCGATACTCAAGTCAAAACTCAACGCCGGAAATATGATAAAAGCCATAAACACATGGGCAGTGCCAGTAATCAGATACAGCGCAGGAATAGTGGAATGGACGAAGGCAGAACTCTGCAGCATAGATCAGAAAACCAGGAAACATATGACAATACACAAAGCACTACACCCAAGAGCAAATACGGGCAGACTATACATAACACGAAAGGAAGGAGGGAGAGGACTACTAAGTATAGAGGACTGCGTCAACATCGAGAACAGAGCACTGGGGCAATATCTGAAAACCAGTGAAGACGAGTGGCTAAAGAGGGCATGGGAAGAAGGACTAATAAAAGTAGACGAAGACCCAGAAATATACAGAGACAGGACAATGACAGACAGAACAGAGGACTGGCACAACAAACCAATGCACGGACAATACATGAGACAGACTAAAGAACTAGCCAGCAATGACACATGGCAATGGCTACAGAGGGGAGAGCTAAAGAAGGAAACTGAAGGAATGATAACAGCGGCACAAGATCAGGCCCTAAGAACCAGATATGTTCAAAGAACGATAGATGGAAATAACATCTCTCCCATATGTAGGAAGTGCAATACGAAAAATGAAACCATAAACCACATAGCAAGCGAATGTCCGGCACTTGCACAGAACCAGTACAAAAAGAGGCATGATTCAGTGGCAAAAGCCCTCCACTGGAGCCTGTGCAAGAAACATCAGCTACCTTGCAGTAATAAGTGGTACGAGCACCAACCTGAGGGAGTGATAGAAAACGATCAGGCAAAGATCCTCTGGGACTATGGTATCAGAACGGATAGGGTGATACGTGCAAACAGACCAGACGTGACGTTGATTGACAAAGTCAAGAAGAAAGTATCACTCATTGATGTCGCAATACCATGGGACACCAGAGTTGAAGAGAAAGAGAGGGAAAAAATGGATAAGTATCAAGATCTGAAAATAGAAATAAGAAGGATATGGGATATGCCAGTGGAAATCGTACCCATAATCATAGGAGCACTAGGCACGATCCCAAGATCCCTGAAAAGGAATCTAGAGAAACTAGAGGCCGAAGTAGCTCCAGGACTCATGCAGAAGAGTGTGATCCTAGAAACGGCACACATAGTAAGAAAAGTGATGGACTCCTAAGGAGGCAGGATGCAACCCGGAACCCCACACTATAAATACCACCCAGTCGAATTGGAGGACTGTGATAGAGAAGAAAAAAAAAATAAATAATAATAATCTTCTTCCTCTTCTTCTTCTGAGAATTAACCCTATTCATATGGAACAAAACAAATCCACTGGGGCCATTGACTTGAAATTCAAGCTTCCAAAGAATATGGTGCTCATTAGAAATAAGTAACAGACGGTGAGGGGAAATATCAATAAAAAGAGATCACTTATTAAAAAAGATAAAAATAAATTAACAAATTAGTAAATAAAGAGATAAAAATGTAACTGAATTATTACAACAAAAAGAGAACTGTATTAGGATAGTAATGCATTGCATCTTTGCTTGACCTTCTGAAGTTCCCCAATTTTTGCAAGACATCCAGTATAGTCATACCCCACTGACTACACCATTCACTGATCTGATCCATGTCATGATTGAGACTAAGGACAGCTTCATTTCTCTTAAGTGGAGACTTGACTACATCCGCAAGTATTGCATCATCGTCATACTGAACAATCATGTTTTCCATATCAATTGTATACACTAAAAATAACAGTGGACCAAGAGCACTACCCTGTGGAACTCCAGGCACAATAGGTCATGTTTCACTAAGGTCCCACCAACAGCAAGTCACTGCTGCCTATCTATTTTGAAGCAAAACTTGAACATATCCACCCACTCTAGATTCTGAAATTTTTAAAATCTATTTGAAATACTTAACGCTCAAAACCCTTATTAAGGTTCTCTAAAAAATGGCATGTCAAATCTAAAAGAGCAATGCAGGTTTCCTAACTGCACCAAGTGCATATAGAATATCGGCTAACGATCCTTTAGATTCAACATACGGTTCTTATACAGTGGGTTATAAATAAGTTTTTCTGCAACTTTGGAAAGCACAGTGGGAACGAAATTGACCTGTAGTTATTGCAGTGTGCAGATATGCCATTCTTGGGAACAGGCACTGTACAGTATATTACTAAGCTTGCTCTCATCCACAAAGATACTACATCCGCCTAAAAATCTGTCTAGTCTTGGAAGACAACACACTAGAAACCTTTTTAAAAAACAAAGGGAAGAAGCCATCTGGATCTTCTCCACCCCAGCTATCAAGATTATGAAGGATTTTCATAGCATCCCTGGAGCAATGTGTAGACTTTTGAAGAATAGGTTCAGAATAACAAGTACTATCATGGAGAGGAACATCCTCAGCTGATTGCTCAGCTTCAAAAGCTTGATGAAGTAGTTCAGACTTTTCCTTAAGGCCAGTTACCTATCTACCCATCATCTGTTAGTTGTGGTGGAATGGAAAACGAGCTTGACACAAAGGTAGATGATGCCATTTTGGTGTACCACAGATGAGGCTGAATCATTCCTTCCAGTTTTCTCTTTTAAGTAATTATTTGTAATTTCTCTCAGCTATGTGGTAAAGTCTTTTTGCAGCATGGCTAGACTTATCAAAAACATGGTAAATTCTTTTTGCAGCATGGCTAGACTTATCAAAAACAATGTATAATTTTCATGTGAACAGTTTTGCCTCAATGTGTTGAATTTTGTCTGTTTGTCATGGTAGGTTCATCTACATGTATTGTCAAACCATGGCTGGTCATTTGTCCTAAATTTGATGATCTTTCTAGGAAATACCTTATTAAAATATCCATGAGCATTCATTTATCTTCTTGGGATCATGATTAGCTATAGCATCTGAAATATTAAGTGCCTAACAAGTTCCAATAATGTGATTCCAATTGGCAATAGATTTCAGCCAGACCATTTTTCCAATGTATGTTCTTGCACACCATGGACTTGACAGTAGCTGGAATGTCTGTGAATATGAGGTCTAATCTGTTACCAAAAATATTTGTGGGTTCATTAGTTAGGCGGACAAAATCGGAGGATACCCAGAACTCGAGAGCAGACCGGTCATGTTGAAATGTGGAATTTGAATTAAGGCATTGATGTGCTTTGCATTGCAATCTCCACAGCTAACAAAATGAAACTTTTAAATCTGACTGAGCCATACTGATCCTCTCCAAGAGACAGTTGTACAGCATATACGTAGAATCATCTATATTTTGATTGTGGTACACAGCAAACATGCAGATATTTTAGAACTTACTGAAAATCTTAAAACAAAGAATTTCATGGCAACTAGACTCCCAACTTTTTCTGATAATAAATAGGTCACCCGAACTAAGTGTATTCTGTAGTACTGCCCTACCTTGCGTATGTAGGGTGGTGGGTGGTACGGTGATAAATAAAGTAAGGGCCATCAAACCCTTGGGTTCAGTGCTCAACCTTTGACTTGCTAATACTTACAGGTGTCTTGGATAAAAATGAAATTGTTAAGATACAATAAAGTTTTACACATACTTACCTGGCAGATATATACTTAGCTTATGTCTCTGACGTCCGACAGAATTCAAAACTCGCGGCACACGCTACAGGTAGGTCAGGTGATCACCCCCTACCGCCGCTGGGTGGCGGTAATAGGAATCATTCCCGTTTTCTGACAGAATTTTTCTTCCCCCTATCTCCTGAGGGGAGGATGGGTGGGCCATTAAACGTATATATCTGCCAGGTAAGTATGTGTAAAACTTTATTGTATCTTAACAATTTCATTTTTACACATGCAACTTACCCGGCAGATATATACTTAGCTGATTGGCACCCTTGGAGGAGGGTAAGAGATAGTTACTCAATATGAATAGCAATTCAAAAAACAGGGAAAACAACTTTTGTTGTAGGTACTATAAATAAACTTAAATACCTTGATTCCTACCTTATTGGGCAGAAGACTTCATGAGTACTGTCTATGAGTCTGCCTCAAGAGTTCCAGTGAGGATGAGACCTGTCACTGAGAACCCTTCTGGATCATGTCAATGGGGGCTAGCCCGCTTACTCGACAGAGCCTTATTTGGATCGTACCAATGGGGCCTATCCCACTTACATGGTAGAGCCTTCACCTTTGTCGTATCAACGGGGACTAACCCTCTTACAAGACAGAGCCTAGGTCCAAAACATTACAAGGAGCATGAAAACAACCAATCTCGACCACCTGACCACACTACTTTGTTATACACTACGAATTGAAAATGGTACTTTTTCCTGACCACTTTCAATCGACCATAAAAACAACACCACCAGATTAAAATTCCTAATCTATCTAAACTGAGCTAGATTGGTTTCAGCCCCCTGTCCCAGCACCGAATCCGCAGACATGTAAGGTCCGAGAGAGAAGCACTTATCATAAGTCACAAATAGTTAGACGCAAACACAGAATTGCATCTCCAATATGTGGATCCAATTAAGTCGTTTAACGACATATTCTTGTGGAAAGCTAATGAGGTTGCTACGGCTCTGACCTCATGCGCTTTAACTCTCAGCTGCCCGAGGTATTCCTCTTCACAGGCAATATGTGCTTCTTTAATAATCCCTCTGATAAAGAATGCCTGTGCATTCTTTGACATCGTTCTTCTCGGATCTCTTACCGAGCACCAAAGGCTCTCTGAGTTTCCTCCCATTTGTTTTTTCCTCTCTAGATAGAACTTGAGGATCCTTACCGGACACAAGGTTCTCTCTATTTCTCTCCCTACCAGGGAAGTCAATCCTTTAACTTCAAACGTCCTTGGCCAAGGCTTAGAAGGATTCTCATTTTTTGCTAAAAATAGGGGGTTAAATGAACACACTGCAGAATCCTTCCTGAAGCCCACTGTGCCTTCTAAAGCCTGGAGTTCACTAATCCTTTTAGCTGATGCTAATGCAAATAGAAAAATCGATTTTCTAGTCAAGTCTCTGAACGATGAGTTATTGGGAGGTTCAAATTTCTCTGACATGAGAAACCTTAGTACCACATCCAGGTTCCAGCTGGGTGGTCTGGCTGTCTTGGCTTCGAAGTCTCAAATGATTTAATCAAATCGTGTAAATCTTTGTCATCCGTGATGTTTAGTCCTGTATGTCTAAACACCAAGGAAAGCATACTTTTATAACCTTTTATAGTCGAGACTGCAAGGTTACATTTTAGTCTCAAATATAATAGGAAATCTGCTATTTCCGTCACAGAGGTACTGGAAGAGGATACATTCTGATTCCTGGCCCACCTTCGGAACACTTCCCACTTCGACTGGTACATGCGTATAGTTGACGGTCTCCTGGCCCTTGCAATTGCCTTTGCAGCAGCGCGTGAAAACCCCTTCGCTCTGACGAGTCCTTCGACAGTCTGAAGGCAGTCAGACCGAGCGCGGGGAGGTTTTTGTGGTATCTGTCGAAGTGGGGCTGTCTGAGAAGATCGTTCCTTAAAGGAAGGTACCTTGGAAAATCTATCATCCATTCCAGTACCTCTGTGAACCACTCTTGAGCTGGCCAAAATGGGGTGATTAGGGTCAATTTTGCTCCTTTCGTCAGAACAAACTTCCTTATGACGTTTCCTATGATCTTGAAAGGAGGAAAAGCGTAGCCGTCTATTCCTTCCCAATTTAGGAGGAGGCCGTCTATCGCTACTGCTCTTGGATCTGAAATCGGAGAGCAGTAGTTCTCCAGCCTGGCATTCCAATGAGTTGCAAACAGGTCTATGTTTGACCTTCCCCATAGGTTCCAAATTTGATTGCAGACCTCTGAGTGTAGAGTCCACTCCGTGGAAATGACTTGATCTCTCCTGCTCAACAAGTCTGCTCTGACGTTTTTCTCGCCTTGTATAAACCTCGTCAAGAGTGTGATGTTCCGCTCCTTTGACCATAGAAGAAGCTCTTTCGCCTTCTTGTACAGTGAGAGGGAGTGAGTCCCCCCTGTTTTCTTATGTAGGCTAGAGCTGTCGTGTTGTCGGAATTTACCTGCAACACTGAGTTTGCGACTTGGGCTTCCCACTGCCTGAGAGCTAGATGCACTGCCACTAACTCTTTCTCGTTGATGTGCCAGGACACCTGTTCCCCACTCCAGGTGCCTGACACTTCTCTCGGGCCCAACGTCGCCCCCCATCCCGTCTCCGATGCGTCTGTAAACAACACTAGGGAGGGGTTCGGTAACTGCAGCGATAGTCCCTCGTTCAGTCTGCCTGGTTCTAACCACCAGCTGAGGTTTTTCTTTATCTCTCTGGACAGAGGAAAAGATTCCCACAGATCCTGATTCTTCTGGTCCCAATTCTCCTTCAAGAAGAATTGAAGAGGTCTTATGTGAAGCCTCCCTAGAGAAACGAACTGTTCCAACGAGGAGAGGGTCCCCAGAAGACTCATCCATTCCCTCGCGGAACATTGTTCTTTCTCTAGGAAGGTCTTCACTTTTAGAATGCACCGTTCCTGTCTTTCTATGGACGGAAACACTTGAAAACCCCGAGAATCCATCAGAATCCCCAGATAGACAATGCTTTGCTGGGGATCCATCTGGGATTTCCCCGAGGTTCACTAACAGTCCCAGAGACTGAGTCAAGTTCAACGTTGACCTTAGGTCCTCCAGACACTGATCCCTGGATTGCGAGCGAATCAACCAATCGTCGAGATACAGCGATATCCTTATTCCTTTTAAATGCAGCCAATGTGCTACATTTTTCATCAATCCCGTGAAAACTTGGGGAGCTGTGGAAAGACCGAAACAAAGGGCGCGAAACTGAAATACTTGGCCCTGTATCATAAATCTTAGATACCTTCTGGACGAGGGATGGATGGGTACATGAAAGTAGGCATCTTGTAGATCCAATGACACCATCCAATCCCCTTTTCTTAGCGCTGAAAGAACTGACGACGTCGTCTCCATCGTGAACGTTGTTTTGATCACAAAGTGATTCAGAGCGCTTACGTCCAGCACTGGTCTCCACTCCCCCGAGGCTTTTGGTACCAGAAAGAGGCGATTGTAAAATCCTGGTGAATGAATGTCTAATACCTTTTCTATAGCCTTCTTTTCTAGCATCTGTTGCACCAGATGTAATAGTGCTTGGTTTTTTAAAAGATCTCTGTATCTTGCCGCTAACTCCCTTGGAGTGGATGTTAAGGGCGGTTTTTCCCTGAAGGGGATCAGGTATCCTCTCTTGAGGATTGAGAGGGACCAGTTGTCTGCCCCTCTCTGAGCCCAGACTTTCGCGAACCTCAAAAGTCTGGCTCCTACTGGAGTCTGGAGGACTCCTGTCTCACTGCGGCTTCGAGAATGGCCTTCGAGAAAATCGTCCTCTCTTGAAAGGCCTTCTACTCTTAGTTGCAGGTCTTGAGGTTGTTCTACCTCGAAAGGGCTGTTGGAAAGACACCTTATTCGCTGTTCCCTCCCCTCTCTCTTAGCCATCGGCACAGCCGGTTTAAGCCTCTTGGCGGACTGAGCAAGAAGATCCTGCGTAGCTTTCTCCGACAGTGATCTGGAAATGTCCCTCACTGTCTCCTGAGGAAAAAGGTATTCCGAGAGTGGGGAAAAAAGCAAAGAGGATCTCTGTAAGGGCGAAACAGACTTGGAGAGAAACGAGCTATAAACTGATCTCTTTTTGAGCACTCCTGCTCCAAAGAGAGATGCTACTTCTGTGGATCCATCCATGACTGCCTTGTCCAAGCATGAAAGGACACTTGATAACACCTCCATAGTCACGAACTCCGGATCTTGCGCTCTTTTTGCTAGAGCTCCTAAGGCCCAATCCATGAAGTTGAAGACTTCAAGTGTGCGAAATAGACCCTTGAGTAAATGGTCCATCTCGCACATTCCCCAAGACGCTTTAGCCGAAAGTAGAGAGCGTCTTCTAGATGATTCTACTAGAGCAGAAAAATCCGCGTTTGCGGAAGCCGGAAGGCCTAACCCCATGGGTTCCTTCGTGTCGTACCAGACACCCGGCTTACCTGTCAATCTAGACGGAGGACACAAAAACACCGTCTTACCTGCCTCCTTCTTAACCAGGAGCCAGTTCTCCAGATTCTTGATGGCCTTTCTCATAGATAGAGTTGGCCGCATCTTGACAAAAGAGGGGGATTTTGCCAACTTAGTACTTGATAGCAGAGATCCCGGAGAAGGAGGATCAGCTGAACACAGCGAGTCCCCAAACTCCTGAAGAAGTAATGCAGAAAGTCTCTTATAATCAGAGACTCCTACTTCTTTCGTCTCTTCCTCCTCCGAGACTTCCTCCAAGGTTACATTCGGAGAGGGAGACTTCTTCGGTGAAGAAGTCCTGGCAGGTATGCGACTCTTATCCTTCAAGAGCTCGTCAGAAGGAGCCGCCAGTTCAATACCCGAGATATGTTTCCTCGGTAAAGAACAAAACTCCGCTTTTCTTCGCTCCCTAGGTTCTTGATACCTACTAGGGGAGGATCTAGAGCCTGCGTTATTAGGCTCTTGGCGCCTATCCGGAGAAACACTCGTTTCTATTCTCGAGCGCCTACTATGAGTAGGGCGCGAATCCAAAGTCAGGATCCTTTCAGGCTCTTGGCGCCTGTGAGGAGAGGCGCTTGCGCCTACTCTTCTGTGACTCTTAGGAGTAGGGCGCGCGCCTGACAAAAGGCTCCTTTCAGGCTCCTGAATCTTACGAGGAGAGCCTACTCCTGATCTACCAGGATTAGGGCGCAAATCCCTGGAAAGGCTCGTTTTAGGCTCTTGCTGCCTTTGAGGCGAAGCGCTTGCGCCTACTCTTGATCGTCTTACAGGAGTAGGGCGCAGATCCTCGATTAGGCTCCTTTCAGGCTCTTGACGCCTGCTAGGAGAACGGTAAGCGTCCGCTCTAGATACTCTTCCAGGAGTAGGACGCGAACCCCTGTTTAGGTTCTTCGTAGAATCTTGGAACCTGCTAGGAGAGGCGCTTGACTCCCTTGAAGAAAGCCTATCATAAGGTCTCGAGTAACTTAACGAGACTCGATCATCCAGGCGTCCTATCGAACGTTGGCGCCTTCTAGAAAAATCATCCTTAGAAGGAGAGCCTTTCTCGCTTCTATCTCTCTGAGCAGAGCGCTCTCGTTCTTTCCTACCACTTGCAGAGGAGATCCTACTCCTAGGAGATCGTTCGACAGATACGAACCGATCGTCTTCTCGCAAGGAGACTTTTTTCCCTTACTCCTACAAGGAGAGGATCTAGCGCCTACTTCTTGTCGCTCTTTGCACTATGACTCCTAGCTTCAGAGCTTCTACGAGGAGAATACCATCTTCCCTGTCTCGACGAAGTTTCAAAGGAGTCGTCTACTCTAGGAGGCGAATAGGTTCTTACTGGAGAAGATCGCCTATTATACTCCTCCTTCCTAACAGACCTCTTGACTGGAAGAGAGGCGTCCTTCCTGCGAGAAGGCTCCTTGCGCCTACTAGTCGAAAGCGAGCCTACTAAAGAAGAGAGATTCTCTTGGAGGTCCAATAGGAATCTCTTAGTAGATGACCGAATCCCTTCTGGAGAGGATTCCGGATCCTTCATAGCCTTCTTAGGCGCAGGAGAATACTCCGGAAAAGGCTCCGGGCTGGAGTCAAGAGCGCCTTCTCCTGGAGGTTTCCAGGCTCTCTTGAGAGGGCGCGATTTGGAAGAAGAGCTCCATCCTCGTTTAGGAGAGGACGAATCAGAGTCGGAAAAACACTTCCTTAAGAGGCTTTTCCTATAGCTCTCTATAGCAGCCTGGGACGAGTCTACAGGACCTGCTGAAGGGACTTCTGACCGTTGGGGATACTCTACAACCCCCTTGCGGCTTTTGACATTCCTCCTCCCCTGGGCATGGGAGTCTGAAAGAGGTCTAGGCCTAGGAGCGATGCGGAGTCGGTCAGACGCCCCCTCCACTGCACTGGGGACACTGCACTTATCACTAGACACTTCACCCTTACCTTGGTTTATATCTCGCAATTGCTGTTGCAAATTGCGGATTGAAGCTTCCACAGCGGCTCTCTCGGCAGACACATCTGCGGGTTCGCTGCGGGGGGAAGGAGCTGAAACCAAAAAGGAAGATGGCGAAGCTACTGCAGGGTTAGAAATACTATCCTGTTCCGCAGAACAGGATCTACTTGAACTTCTAGCTGAAGCTTTTCTAATCCTATCCTTTTCTAACTTTCTAACATACGAAGTTAGTTCTTTCCATTGTAATTCAGTTAAGTTCTCACATACATCACATGTATCCTTAACCGAACAATCCCTCCCCCTACATTTTACACAAACAGTGTGAGGGTCCAAAGTAGCCTTAGGCAACCTCACCTTGCATCCCTCATTTACACATACTCTAAACAGAGTTCCAGGTGTTAAATCGGACATAATTACTAACTAAATCCAACACAAAGCGTATGCCAACAACCAAAGATCAAATACTTCCCAAATAATCCTCGGCAAAGCAAGCAAGAAATTCTAAGCAGGAGCTACCAACAAAGTTGTTGTCAGCACCGGCGACAGAAAAATTCTGTCAGAAAACGGGAATGATTCCTATTACCGCCACCCAGCGGCGGTAGGGGGTGATCACCTGACCTACCTGTAGCGTGTGCCGCGAGTTTTGAATTCTGTCGGACGTCAGAGACATAAGCTAAGTATATATCTGCCGGGTAAGTTGCATGTGTAAAATCATCAACTCATAGTGAAAGGCATAATATTTGAGTAAAGTTTGTACTCTGCAATTTATCTTAAAGTAATATTGGCAGTTATGACTCTGACCATCAACAGATGGTCTCTTGTTAGTCACATTTTCATAAATTGTATTTCAACAGAGATCATCCACATTCACAATTGATCCCTGATCCCCTTTACCTGCTGAGAACAAGATTCACTGAACAGCACTACTAATATGTAGTAAATGTTCCTCACACTGTAGGATTGTGGAACAGTCTCCTTGAGGATGCCGTGCAATTGGAACTTCAGAAGTTCAAGGGAAGATGCAATGCATTACTACTGTTTATTTATTTATTTATTTACTTTTTAATAAGTGGGATCTCTTCTTTCTGTATTTGCCTAATGAACATTTTCTTTGGAAGCTTAAATTTCAAGTCAAAGGCCCATGTGGGCTTGTTCCATATGAATAGGTTTCATCTTTTGATTCCTGAATAATATGTCTCCTAAAAGAATTAAAATGAACAGTATAAAATTAGCAGCAAAATTAGTAAATAAACTTGCAACAACAGCAACTTAGTGAAAATCAACAGAGTAAACAATAATAATTAAATCAACAACAAGCGTATTGATGTAATTTGCAAGTTTCCATTGAAAGCGTAAATAAATCTGACCAAATGTCATTTAAAAAAAGCGCAAGAAGCAACTGGTCGACAAGGTGGAGTTGGCACAAGTTGTAAGGCAAATAAGAAGCCTCCCAGGTTTGCAACAACTAGGGGAGGGCTTTCAGGATGGATTTAGAAATTATAAAATGCCTAGAAGGAAAAGATTAGGTAAAGAAGAAGGTGCTTTTGTGATAATCCACCCAGCAACTTTTTTCTCATCTGCCTGTCTTACAAACTTTTCAAAAAAACATTCAGATCAACAAATACATAAGGGAAAAAGCCTGATTTTACTCTCAAGCAAGGAACTTCTAAACCTTAGACCATGGAAGGCCATGGTACAATGGCTATAATATGTAGTACTGTATTTGCATATATGTAGTATACTGTAAATACTGTAATGATAAGGTATAGCATATTACCATGTACATAATCACATTTTGTGTTGGTATGCCCCACTACAGTATAATGAATGTTTAGTACTTGGAAAAAACAGTGATCTCCATGGATCTTATAAATTTTATTTTATTATCTAAGGGTAATGAATTTAAAGGTTATTGTAGCAAGTACATACATAATTGTGAACTGTGATCATGACAATTTTAGTGAAAATTACAAAAGAAAATGCAAAAGAAATTAAAAACTTTAAAGCCTAAAGCTTTACTTTTGTCATACTTAGACAATACTTAATACATAAATTAAAATTTTAAAAATAAACTTCCAAGTAGAACAAAAAATTACATTTCTTCTTTTATACAACAAGACCTTTTTTTCAGTTTATCCCCTGCAGTAGTATGTACTTAGGAATAAACTCCTACCCTTGATCAGAGTGACTGATCTACTGCTTTCTCCTGTCCAGAGAGCCAAATGGAGGAGGTAATCAAGCAAATCAAACTAAAAATATGTAATATAGAGAGGATGACAAATTAAAAGAATCCTTAAAGCCAACAGTAACATAATTGAAAATTTAACAGACTGAAACAAATATCAAACTGTTTATATTAGATGGTCAGCACCAGAAAAAAGTGGTTAGCAGAGTAAATCCTGGAAGGGTACAGGACAAAATGGCCAGAACTGTTAGGTGATATTTATCTGAGAAGTAAATACTTGAGAGAGGTGTCACAAAAATCTTTTTGGAGACAAGAAAGATGCCATTGAGAACGAAAGCATTCTCTTGATAAATCAGCATGTTGAATACTATTTTATTCTTGCAGGTGCGTAATGCAGGGGTTTGCTATAGGTTACGTTCAGCATCATCATCATCAAGCATCAAATCTGTTGAAGCCTTGCATTGTGGTTCACCTCTTCATCATTCTGTCAGGGACACAGCCCTTTTTCCAGGTTATGAGGTAAGTTTTAGTCCCTCAGTGTGTTGGTAACCAGTGTTGCATTACTGAATTTTTTATACAGTACAGTATTATCTCTCAAGACAAGTCTTGATATGTGGATTTTTAATCAAAAGTAATGACACCTATATATCAAATGCTACAGGTTGCAGGCACAGTAGATGCTCTTGGCGAAGAGGTAGGAGAGACAGATCTGCAAGTTGGGGACAGAGTCATTGTATACCCATATGAAGGCCATCCTCCTGGGTGAGTTCATCATTTGACTACCATAGCAAAGTTAGAATTAATTTGTTTTCAATATATTGTTTACTAGATGCAAACTATTGCCACACTGAAGGAGTAATAATTTCCTGTTTGATTAGAAACAAATCATTGCCATATAAAACTTATTGCATTTATTCATGAAAGATTGGAGGACAGTAGCTTGTATGATTGTAACTTTAAATTTGTTTTAAAAATGTTGATGCTTTACAAATCGCAAAGCATTTGCATATTGGAGGTGAATATCTATTTCACAAGAAAGACCATTAGAGACATTGCTCATTATCTCTGGTATGGTTTGAGAGAATGAGCTTGGCACAGTAAGGTTTGGGTTAAGATGCACATTACCAAGAAAGGTCATATCATGAGCTGAATGATGATCTGGAACAAGAAAACACGACCGAGTTAGATGAGCATAAGTGCATAGAGTGGGAAATGGATTGCCTGATTTCCTGTCTGAGGCCATCATAAGATCAAAAACACCCTAGATTTGGCATCCCTGAAGTAGGAAGATACATAATGTAATTTTGGGTTTATAATATGCTCCAAACATGTTAACTTATTACTTATGCAATAAGCAAGTTGTGTTTAATTGACTAAACTAGACAAATCCTAAGCACTGTACTCTCAAATTCTAGTGAGAGAAACCCTAATCTAGGGAAGAAATGAGCAAAGGATACAAATTAATAACTTGGTCAAAGACTGTTTTGTAACATTTGATAGTGAAAAAGGAGTATTGATTAGAGAGCAACAAAGACTGGGCAGATAGGCAAGATATTAGAGCAACTCCCATTCATACCCAATCTTCTCTGCCAGCCTCATTATGTATCCTTCCAAAATATAGAGACCTTCCATGTTTCCTCTTAAGGCTAGAGGTGCCTCTCCAACCTGAAATACTGAGAGTGAATGGAAGGTAACTGGTTTTTCGTACAATGCTCTTTGAGGTCGCAGGGAAGACTGGGTTAATACAAGAGTTCCAGTGGTTTTTATATCAGGACATGTAACACTTCTGTTGAGACCACTTCAGAGAAGTAAGACTTACTGGGCAACTTGGAAATTATTAGCATGTCAACTGCTGACTTCAAGACTGAAAAGACAAAGTGCAGTCTTCCTCAATGTTCTAAGAGTGCATCCTGGCATTCACCTTCTTGGCTGCTGAGTCTGGGAGAAGAGAAGAGGTACATTCTTGTTGAGCTATGTTGTTAACAAATCCATCCACTGGAGGAGAGGCCCAAAACTTCAGAATATAGGAACTTCTCTTAGCTCATCTCCTGATTCTTCCAGTCCACGAAGATTTAGTGATACCAGAGACAAAGTACATGAAGAGAATGTCTGAGGCCTCTGTATAGAGGAATAGTATTTCTAATGCTTAGGAATAAACAACTAGGGATAGAGTTCCGAGACCAAGAACTAGGGATAAAAGCCCCCCCTTGATGTGCACCTTTACAACCTTTGTCTCTCGAACTTTTGTTTACTTACAACCTCTGCCTTTTGCTCACCAATGCCTCATTGATAAAGTTAAGCCTATCTCTTAGGCACGTTACTGCTGTTGTATTGTCCATGATGATCACTGTGAAACCTTAGATCTGTTTTAAGAAAGGTTCCAGACCTAATAGGATTACTTTTAGCATTGGAGGATTAAATACGTAAGTTATGCACACTTACTGGCCTAGACTATCTAATACATGATACATATTACAATTACTCATTGGATTCTTAAAGCTTTCACACCAACTTTTCACATTATCCTCTCCAATATTTCACTCTTCTCTCTTTTAAACATTACAGAGACTTAATCTTATGATTCTGCATCAAGCCAAGTTATCTACATATAACAGCTCCCTGGGAGTTTATTTTTCTCTTGGTTTGGTAGTTTCCTCCATAATTATGATGAACAATGAAGGGCTCTTTGATGGTCTGACAGATATGAATATTCGTCTCAGATTTTTCTGATATACCTCCTCCTGTTTTCATACTAGATTTTATAACAAAATGTAGTAATACCACTAGCCTTTGAAAGTCTTTCCAATACCCTCTGGTCTTGTGATGCCCATCTAATATTCTAAAACTTTTATTTTCATTATAAAAATTAGCAAAACTTAATGATAAAGTGGCTGGACTATAATTTTTTTTTTTTAAACAGCTTTTTACAAATTTTCCTCCCACACCATTTCCACTAATTCGTACTTGACAGTTTTGTTTGACATGGCTTTGCTTACCATATTGCATACCCTCCTATGTTTATTTTTGCTGTACTTTTTTTTTTTAGCTTTGTTTATTTTTGCTTTATTACTTTTTTCATGTTTCTTGTCCTCTTTCTTTTATTGTCTTCATATATTCAGGATATTTCATCATTGACTAGCATATTGCTTCTTATTCCATATACGTACCTGTAGTCCTGTTTATCTACCGGCTTTTTCCCCTTTGGAGGTGGTGTCGACCACACCTATATTTTTCATGAAGTATTTTGAGTTCATGCTGCTAATCCTTTTCCGATATCCATCAGATTAGTTTAATCTCCCCCACCTTTCTATGAAAAATTTTCATTCCCATTAATATGAACTAGTTCTTACAAAAAAAAATGTTTGTTTCAATCAATGTTGCTCATGAATATGGCTATGGAAAATAGATCTAAACAACTATATATGAATGTTAAGACTATCTCAAATATGATTATTCAAGAATGTCATGTCATGACTAAAACATAATTTCTGTTTAATAGGTATGCAGAATATGTGGCAGTCCCAGAGACACAATATTTAATTAAAGTGCCTGAAAATATCAACCTCAGTACAGCAGCCATGTTACCCTCTGGAGCACTCTGGGCCATGAATACTGTGTTCAGTGCTCATCAGCATGTTGAGAAGGTCTTAGCAGAGAAAGGTGAAACAGGTGAGCTATCATGAGTTCTTGGAAACATATAAACTGCTACCTTGCCATTAAAATTGATTTTACATGCTGAACATTTCATTATTAAATTTTTTATTACTAAAAAATAAAATTATGAAGCTATGGTACAACCTGGATGGAAACTAAGTGTAAGAGTAAAAATTTATATTGAGGTAATAATTTATGTAGTTATTTAAATAAAGCAACCTGCAAGATGGCTACCTCAGTACCATTCCATATAGAAAATATTTTTTCTTAACTCATCACGTGAATAGAGAACTGAAAATTATGTGAGAGTTCTGGACATCATGAATGATGTATTCAATGTTTTCCCTTTTTCTTTCAAGGTAAATGCAAGATACTTGTTGTTGGTACTGGTGGTCTTGCATTATGGGCTCTCAGAATTGCTCGGTTCTACTGGCCTGATAAGAGGGACAAAATCACCATTGCAGTTGCATGCCTCAGGGATGAAGGCATATCCATTGCAAATGAATATTTGAGGCAAGTAAAGAACATTCTGAAGCTGTAGATTCTCAAGTTACTGAGGGTAGTGCACTGATATGTATTTACTATAATGTACGGTATATGTGCAGTGTAGGACAAAATATGGATAGTACAGTGGTCCTCCCGCATTCGCGGGGGATGCGTACCAGACCCCCCCCACGAATAGTTAGAACCAGCGAATGTTTGGAACCCCTATAAAAACGCTAAAAACAGCCTATTTTGTTAGTTAAAACTCAAGAAAAACCACTAACAATTTTCATACTTGGTTTTTTTAATAGTTTTATCACAAAAAGTGCATTTTATGATGAAATTGATAAAAAAAACCCCAGGAATTTATGGATATTTCTCATAGAAAAATACCGCGAATGTGCGAATTTTCCGCGAATAATGCAGGGAAACGTTCCCGAGAGAAATCCGCGAATGTGTGAGTCCGCGAATCCGGAGAACGCGAATACGGGGGGCCCACTGTATTTGACATTATCTTCCTGTATTACCATTAATATTTAAATTTCATGTTATTCAATTGTACTCCCTTTTTGTCTTGTACACCTTCTGCCTGAATTTCCATTGGAACTAATTTCTCTCTCCAGGCTAATATCAAAATTTTTGGTCCAAGTTCATATCCAACAGGCATTTTTTTTCAAATATAATCTAACAGGAAATCCACGTATGTACAGAAATAGATGATACAAGTGTAGCATCTTGCTTAAGAATTATAGATTATACGTATAGTCAGCATACACTAGACTGCAGTATATGACTACACAATGGGCTACTTAATGAATGTTTCATTAAGGAATCTTCATAATATCTTTTAAGTAGTATTTGAAGCCATAGCACCATTTTATATTGGAAGTCCATTTAGTTGAACATATAGAACTTTGTCCCAAGAGTAACCCTTAAAAACAGGTGACACATCAACGAGAATAAGGAATAACGATGCTGGTAATTATAAAAGCAGTCTGATATAAATTTGTCATGTGTTGGATAACCAGCAAGACTGGCAGTTGCACCTGCACTGATTTCACAATAGATTTTTTATTCTCTGCAGCTATAGACAGTGGATTTTGAATATTGCATTGCTATTAAAATACTATTTTTTTTTCCACCAGGGTAAATGTAGTTCAGTGGAATGAAGATCTGTATGAGGAACAGCTGGTTGAACGAACAAAAGACGCATGTGGTGGACCAGTTGATATTGTCATTGATTTCAGTGCAACTTCACGTTCCCTACGTAGAGCTTTGAAGTGCTTGGCTGAGGTAAGTTTTATGAAATTACAAATATGTAGTGCTGCTATTCTAAGGTTCGTTTTCTATTTTTAATATTCCACGATTAACTGTTACAAAGTCCATAATCCCCTTTTTTTCTCTTTGATTTTATTATTCAAAAGACTACTTTTTCTGTGCATTGTACATTTCATATAGATGTCAAGTAATAGCTATGTATAAACAAACTTTTTTGATCAATCTGGATAATTTTGACAAAATATGATTTTTTCTAGTTTAAGTGATGCATATTGAAATCCAAATAATTATTTGCCAGAAGTTTTGCACCATAGAATACACAGATGGTGCAGTATTGCAACTGTTTTTATATCTTTTATTTATTAATTCTGAGTTGTACATCCTTACTTAGGGTGGTGTGGTGTTAATGAGTTCAGAACATGCAGAAGGACTCATATCTCGGTTTAGTGATGAGGCTGAGAAGGAGAATCACCACCTTATTCCAATTGAGTTTGGGACACTCAATCAGCTGAAGAACCTTGTGCATCTGGTGGCAAATGGCGAGGTAAGAGAAGATAATTTCACTGTTCATAGTGCAGTATAATCAGCTTTGAGTAATCCTGGCATGGGTAACATAAGAGGAGTACATTAGTTCTGATATCTTGCATGTAGTAACCACTAACAGAAACAGGAAACTTGGTCCTCTCACAGTGCATGAATTATTACCTCAAAAATGAATTTTCCAATATTACACCAACCACCTATTTTTAAGAAGACAAAATTTTTAGGTTTTCAAGAGTAACTAAATAGCAGATACTCATTAAACTTTGGTAAGATTACAGTAGAAATGACATAAATAGCTAGTGGTTAACAGGTATAAAACCTATGCAATGAAATTTACAAAGCATCAATTTTAATGTTATAGATCTTCCTTAGTTATGTTACCAGTAACTAGTAGCTATATGTGTATTTGGAGAAAAAAGTAGATATCTATGAAGGATGTCTAGAGCCTTTCTTTAGTTAGTTAATGATTGGAAAACCATGTGCTATATCCATATGGGTTGCACAAGTCAGATGGCAGTTACATGTGGCTGATATGGTTAATTAGTTCTGAATATAGCTCCTTTGCTTCCTTGTTAAATGGAGGAGCAGATGGAGTCTCATCTTATTTGCTGAAGCTCTAAGACTGGCTGCTCAGTTGAATAGCAACCTACATCTGGATCTGGTCCAGCATGTACTTTGGGTAGACTGCATATCTTTGTTGAGACACTTTTCTGTACTCGTACAACCTACTTAGCAGTGACCTTAGTTCCGTGAGAAAAAGTCGGGGAAACAGTGAAATCCATAAGGAAGGATAAGATATGGTAGTTTGATGTTTCAGACAGTTGCATCACCTGTTACTGAGAAGTTATTCTGGTACTATTGAATGCCACAAACTATTCCATGCCCCTAATTTGTGAGTTTTCACCGGAATTGTATGATGTCTACTTGACATAAGTGGCATAAGCTCATTTAATACATCATAAAGCCAGAAAGAAAGGTGGTGTTCCTAAACCTACTTCTTTAGTTTGCTGGTAGACCAAGAGGTGCTAAAAATTGATATAAGAGGTCAGGTCCTACTTCAGTAGCATACAAAGCTCAATCAAACATAGAAGCATCTAATCTGGACCACCAGTAAGGTCCTGGAGACATGAAACAAAAGCTCTTATTTCTTGTGATTTTCCACCACAAACCCAGGAAGTAATTACTAGGTGTGATTCCTACCTTCCGAGTACTGGATAAGAGTACATGATACTCAGTGAATGACGGTCCTGCAATTGAGGTCGTGGACACAAGCCTGTCCCAAGGATTCATGCAAAGCCCAAGTTAGGCTATTAAAGATAAAATTAATCATGTCCACCCCACCACCCTGGATCTGAAATCCCAGGATAGTACGATTGATCAAAGCTTCTTACAAGCGTAAACAATCCAGCCACATCTGAGAAACCTATGACCCTCAGTCGGAACACCTGTTTTGTGGCGATAGTCTTTCACCAAAGTGACTAAGAGAAGCTTGATTCAATGAAGGTAGAAAAGGAGATCCTAAATCCATTGAATCAAATCAAGGCTGCGACAGAAGATACAGTCCTCTTCATCAACACAAAAGATTGTCAGTTTCCCCTGGATTGGAGAGTAGGCTACAGAGAATCTCTTTGGGAGACTACCAAGTGCCATTAGAGCAGTGAAACCACACATCATAGGAAAATGAGGATATCCAAGTGTCTGAGCCCTCAAGTGATCAACATACCATTGACCACCTGGTGGGTGAGAGAGAAGGTGGGTAAAAGGCGTAGGAGTCCACTATGTCCCAGGGGTGCTGGGAGGCATCCTCCAGGGCAGACCACAGACAGGGCACCAGAGAACAACAAAAGATCTTTGTTGGTTGTATGGTGAACAGATCACTCACCAGTGATTTTCAGAGCTTGAAAAGCCATCCTCTGTGTTGAGCAGTTAAGGATCATTCTCAAGTGTACATCCTGATCTACCTCCAATGCAGCTGAGATGCAAGACCACTATGATCTCTTTGTGTACAGAGGGAAATGAGAGGAAGGATCATTTGAAGATGATAAGTGATGTGTCAAAATGAGCTGGTTCACAGGGAAGATTACCTATAAGTACTTAGTCTTGTGCACGAAGATGAGAACCAGTTTCTCTTGGTTTATCATGATCCCCTAGTTGTAACAAAATGCGAGTAGGTGATCTTTGCTCCAAAGTAACTGCACCTCTGAGGATGCCAGAACCAACCAGGTGACTAGTTAATGCAGCACATATATATCACTCAAATGGGCCCAAACTGAAAGTTGTTTGCCAACCTAAAGCATAGAGCTTTGAACTTGTAGAATGTCCTGCTGTAGAGTGACTGCAGTTCCTGGTTCCTACAGTTGCTCCAGTGTCTACTCATGGGGCCATGGCACCAAAGTCAGTGCAGTCAGTACTGTTTAAATGCACTAAAGGCTGTGGGAGTCCTGTACCTGGAAGGAGTTTTGAGCCTGGGTCAGCCAACAAGTACAGCTCCCTTGTTTGGAAATGCCTGAACTAGTAAAGGGTACAAGTGAACAGGTACATGCCCTTCCTTGGGAATGCAACTGTGGGACTGGTGGTAAACCACAGGCTGTACTGGTGAATACTGAGTGGAACCTGTCACATGCAAACTGTCAGTCTTTGTATTTTGTCATGGATTGTGAATATACTGTACTGCATGACAGGGTAGCACTGGCTCAACAGGACATGTTACAGGCAAAACACTGGTGGACAAGCTGGGAGTACTATAGATCTTTTCTCCAATAGCATGGACGTTGTGACAAGGTACCCTGCATTCTCAGTAACACCATACTTGAAGTGTCTATATCACCCATGAGTGGCTGAACACCATAGCCTCCTAGAGCATGGAAAGAAACAGGTAAATGGCCCTGGCAAAATGGGAGATCAACAAAAATAACATAAAGGAGGGGAAGTCATGAAGAGAAGTGCACTTGAATGCTAATGTAATGATGCTATAATTCTCTGTAGGAAACCCCAACACTTGAAGGAGCACCAGGGAGGCACAGGTTAACACCCAAACCTCTGCAGTGACAACAACCTGAAGGAAGCATCCACTAAGACAGTAACTTTGCTAACCATGATAATTGAAAGCTGCACATGAGGAAACAGTAGGCATAACAGCAACCAAAGAAAAACTTCTTCCTTTGAAAAGTTGATTTCTTTATCCAAAGAGTTAAGTCAATAAGTCACAAAGGTTCTGAAGGTTGAGGAGCTGTGACAAATAATTAGTCTGTGCACACTAAAATACCAATATCTCCATAACACTAAACATGGACTTAAGGAGACAGGCAGCCAAAGAGAACTATAGACACTGAAGAATAGCCGACTTCACGAGTGGTTTTCTAATAAAATTCACTTTATAGGTCTGTCCCGTTTAAGGAGGTTTACTTATTTTAGGGACCTGTAAAATCAACGACAATAACTATACCATCTCCAGTATTTTTAGTCTGGAATAGATATAGTGCTTGCCTGGTATGCTGATAAATAGGAGTCACAAGATAACAAAAAAACAAGCAGATTTTATTACCAATGTCATGGTAATAAAATCTGCTAGCACTTAAGAGTAAAATTCCTAGAGTTAAATAACACTGAATAAATTACCAACATTCTGTATCTGAATAATTTTTTTTTAAATTTAAGTATGCAAAATTAGGTTAAAATCTCTGAACAGGGATCTTGTAATCAAACTGGAAGTGTGCAAAATTAGAACTTTAAAAAATTGACTCTTGACTTCAGAAAACACTGATGCTATTGCCAAAACTATGCAGGATGTTACTGAAAATATTATTACTATAATTTTATCATTAATTCTAGATAAAAAGAAATACTACTGAAAAGGAATGAAAGTAAAATTAAGGAAAATAAATGACAACAAAAAAGGCACTATATTCTTGGATAGGTCCAAGTATGTGAAACCATGGGGGCTGTGAAGATGTAAACTAGTGAAACACACCATGGATGATTCAGTTACATATTGGAGACCTGAGGATCATGAGTGCATGCATTAACATACCTGAACCACTTTTATCTTTCTGTTAATGGACTGATATCTGGGATTTGTGCAACACATGACAAGGCTTAGTTAAGGTAATGAATTTCTGATTAAATAGTCCTCTTTTGACACTACACGCAGTCCCCAGGTTGCGGCCGGGGTTCTATTCCAGTCAGAAAATGCTGTAACTCGGAACAATGTAATCAAAATGTATGAAAATTACAAATTTTTTATCAATTTGTATTTTTCATAACTAAAATATCTGAGGTCTTAATATAAGGGGATTTTAAGGGGATTTTCTCAAGTGCTTAGCTGGAGTCTGGTTATTAATAGCACAAGGTTTTGGTGGCAACAGGAGATAGGCAATGGTGAAAGAGATGGGCAGACCCCAACCTGGTTTCCCTCAAGTGGATGCTGTGATGCTTCAGTTTTCTTCCAGCCCAGGTAACTATATGAGGGGTGGCTTGAGGTGGGTCATGTACGTTAAGACCTCAAGTTTGTTAACCCTTAAACACCGAGCCGGTATTTCCGAAAGTGTCTCCCGTATGCCAACGGCGTTCGGGAGCGAGCGCCGAAGCGGAAAAAAAGTTTTTTTCAAAAATCACAGAGCGCTTAGTTTTAATGATTAAGAGTTCATTTTTGGCTCCTTTTTTGTCATTGCCTGAAGTTTAGTATGACAGCGTGAAAAAAAATTTCATATATAATTGTATACAAATTGTGCTGTGAGCAAAACGATTAAAGCTAATGAGCTAATTATTTTTTAGTTGTATTGTACACTAAATTGCAATGAGTTTGGTACATAACAAATTGTAAAACGATCAAAGCAACACAGAGAAAATATTATCACTATGATGCATGAATTCGTAACGCGCGGACGTAAGAAAACGTTGGTTTTCAAAAAATCACCATAAATCTAAATATTGTGCTAGATACTTTCCGTTTGTTGCAAAATGAAGGTAATTGATTGAATATTACTAGACTGTGAGTGTTGTAGCTTACAATTGTAGTTTTCGACCATTTTGGTCGAGTTAAAGTTGACCGAAGGTCGAATTTTTTCTATTTATTGTGATTTATATGAAAATATTTCAAAATTGATAAAAGCTACAACCATGAGTTATTTTTTGTTGTATTCTAAATTAAATTGCACATATTTTCATATATAAAACTTTATGTAACAGTTAATATGAAATGGTGCAAACATTACAACAATCGGACGAAAGAATTTCTGATTTTTTCGGCAGAGTTACCACGCGGACATAAGAAAAAGTTTTTTTTTCAAAAATTCACCATAAATCGAAATATTGTGTTAGAGACTTCCAATTTGTTGCAAAATGAAGGTAAATGATTGAATATTACCAGAATGTAAGAGTTTTAGCTTACAATTGCGTTTTTCGACCATTTCGGTCGAGTCAAAGTTGACCAAAGGTTGAAATTTTGGCACATATTGTGATTTATATGAAAATATTTCAAAACTGATAAAAGCTACAACCATGGGTTGTTTTTAGTTGTATTCTAAATGAAATTGCACACATTTTCATATATAAAACTTTATGTAACAGCTAATATAAAATGGTGCAAACATTACGACAATCCGACGAAAAAATATCTGATTTTTTCGGAATAGTTACCGCGCCGATGTAAGGAAAAAGTTTTTTTTTCAAAAATTCACAATAAATAGAAATATTGTGCTAGAGACTTCCAATTTGTTGCAAAATAAAGGTAAATGATTGATTATTACTAGAATGTAAGAGTTTTAGCTTACAATTGCGTTTTTTGACCATTTCGGTAGAGTTAAATTTTACCTAAGGTTGAAATTTTGGCACTTATCGTTATTTATATGACAATATTTCAAAACTGATAAAAGCTACAACCATGGGTTGTGTTTTGTTGTATTCTACATGAAATTGCGCATATTTTCATATATAAAACTTTATGTAACGGCTAATATAAAATGGTGCAAACATTACGACAATTGGACGAAAAAATTTCTGATTTTTTCGGTAGTTACAGCGCGGACATAAGGAAAAAGCTTTTTTTAAAAATTCACCATAAATCGAAATATTGTGCTAGAGACTTCCAATTTGTTGCAAAATGAAGGTAAATGATTGAATATTACTATAATGTAAGGGTTTTAGCTTACAATTGCGTTTTTCGACCATTTCCGTCGATTCAAATTTGACCAAAGGTTGAAAATTTGGCACTTATTGTGATTTATATGAAAATATTTCAAAACTGATAAAAGCTACAACCATGGGTTGTGTTTTGTTGTATTCTACATGAAATTGCGCATATTTTCATATATAAAACTTTATGTAACAGGTAATGTAAAATGGTACAAACATTACGACAATCGGACGAAAGAATTTCTGATTTTTTCGGCAGTTACCGCGTGGACGTAAGGAAAAAGTTTTTTTTTAATTCACCATAAATCGAAATATTGTGCTAGAGACTTCCTATTTGTTGCAAAATGAAGGTAAATGATTGAATATTACTTGAATATAAAAGTTTTAGCTTACAATTGCGTTTTTCGACCATTTCGGTCGAGTCAAATTTGACCGAAGGTTAAAATTTTGGCACTTATGTTATCGTTATTTATATGAAAATATTTCAAAACTGATAAAAGCTACAACCATGGGTTGTTTTTTGTTGTATTCTACATGAAATTGCACACATTTTCATATATAAAACTCTATGTAACGGCAAATATAAAATGGTGCAAAAATTACTCAGTGTCGAAATAATTTCTGAAATGTGACGCTGATGCTTTTTAGTGCGAGAAGAAAGAAATTTGTGCATGTGCGCCTGGGTAATGCTTGTAAACAAAACAACAGCTTCATCCGTGAACTCCCAGCATCCCTCAAGGTGCGTGATTCAAAAGTTTTCGCCAAGTAGGCCTATAAATATATTTCCGCGAATTTAAAAAAAAACTTTTTTGCGTCGATGTATCATACCTCAATTAAGCACCCAACAGACAATTTTCGTCAACGTTTAATACATCCAATAGGCGTTTAAGGGTTAAGTTATGAAAAATACAAATTGATTAAAAATTTGTCATTTGTTGATGTACAGAACAAACCCTTGGTCTTAATGTAAAGGGAAACTTACTTTTGGTGGGAGGATAAAGTAAGCTTTAGAACCAACTGGTGGTTCGGCTCACCTTGGCTTACTTCTTGGCCAATTGTTAGAGCATAAGAAGGAGTCATATGCCTCTGATCTGTTAAGCAAAGGGTTAATCAACAGCCAGACATCCAGGTTAAGAGACAGTTGGAACTCCTGTCTACATTGTGTCTTGGAAGAAGGAAAAGCACTAGTAATTGTTGGAGACAACAAAACTCACATTAGCTATCAACCTTGTTCTGAAGTCAGTTCCTGTCTCCCCTTGTAAGAGAAGGAAGGGATTGCTTATCCTAAAGAATTTGTATTGTGTAGGAACAATCAAATACGACATAGAATGAGTGCTCACCCACCTGTATCTAACCAGTTCCAGCAAATAATGGTTCAAATCTCTCTGCTGTTCTCTGGAAGAGGAAAAAAAGAAGAGACAGGAAGGAAGCCAGACATCCCATTCACTGTCATTTTCAAACCAACATCTTGGGTAAGATACAAACTCCCACTAGGGGCACTGGATGAGCTACACAACTTGTTGAGCAGCCACCATGGACCCAAGGAGAAAGTATCCAAGGACCTTGGGGGCAACATCCCACAGATAGAAGGATGTGAAGGTCATTTGGCAAAACCATGTACCATCCTTCAATATCCTATGAACCAACAAGTTCTTTTTGAAAGCGATGGAAGGGCCAAGGTCCATAACTTCAAGGGCTCTTGCGTGCACTGTAAGTATTGACATCTGTATGTGAAGAGGTACTACTGTATGCTTGTCTAATCATTTCACAGGCCAAAAGATATTCTTGGACAATTCTTTCTTGTTCCGGCCTGTGCTATCAAAATATTTTCGACACTCTGGTCCAAGGTATTGTAAAAGTAATGCGTCTGGGTCATTACCAACAAAATCTGCAAGGGAGGGGATCGGGAATGACCTGAACCTGTCAACATGGTTACAAATTCCGGGACAAATTTGAAGGCTATGGAAGATCTTCCAAGTGTGCTCCCCGACCCTTGTTCAAGGCATCTGAGAACAGAAGACTCTCTGGAGGGGGAGAATGAAGAGGCACTCCAATGGTCAAGTTCCTGCCATTCAGCCACCATGCCAAGTCCTGTCTCACTTGAAGCCTTTTCTAAGAGGGATCAACTACTACTGAAAACACAAAATGAGGAAAATAATTTTTATAAATAGACATAAAAAATAGTCTTAATATTCTAATTGGGTCCTGCAATTCCTAGCTGGCCCTGTGAAGGGGGCATATTCTTCAGAGTTGCCCATATCAGTGTATGAGATCTTTACCACTGCCATTGACCAAAGGTCAATCCATGGAACAGCCTGGAAAGCCAATGAGCCAGTTGACTCCAAGGTAGCAGCTTCCTGAAAGGTGATGGATGGGCTGGGCCCTCCGGTTTTATTCGGTCTAACTAGACAAACGAGGTCTGGATCATTCTGTCTAGGCTGCAATGCAAATATGGGGGTTATATAAAACTGTTTATGCCAGGGAAGAGGTAGAAATTTGAAAAGACCTACTAGAACTTACTGAATTGTCCAGTCCAAAGACAAGAGAATTCACCTGTTTAAGAATGCTGCCAGCATGTTTAGAGCATGGCAACCCTTCGCCTCTTTCGTAGGCCCTAGCAAGGCTTCGATACACGAAGATAAATCTGAATTGGTTGCCACAGTCTCCTCTGCTAAGCCATTACACTCATGAATGAGATCAACAACTTAAGCTTAGGTAGAAAAAAATTCTTGATGGTCTACATCTTCCACCTTTTGGCAGCATAGGTCATGATCCGGCCTGTTGTTTAAGTCGGAAGTCAAAACATCCTTAGTTAACACTGGAGCGTAGGCTCCTTCAGGGCCTAAGATTTTCTTGGGGGTCTGTAGATCTGAAGAACAAGACAGAACTTTGTCTTGATCTTGATCCCATCCATGGGAAGGAAACAAGAATTATGATGATTGTTAAGAAATTCACATTCTTGTGAAAACAAATTGTTAAAAAATCCACAATTATATATTAAAATATATATCTATGTAAAAAACAAAGACTTTCGAACACCTGAATGGTGTTCATCATCAGTGTAGATGTCTACACTGATGAGAAACACTGTTCAGGTATTCGAAAATTTTTGTTTTTCACATAGAAATATATTTTAATATATAATAGTGGATTTTTTAACAATTATGATGATTTTATGAACATCATGGTTGGTTACGAGGCTGTGTAGGATTCCTGTTATGTGGAGACCAGTCATGGCCGTGTGAATGATAGCATGTATCATGGTCATGGATGTGTGAATGAGAGTGCTGATCATGAGGAGATGGGCTTGTGATTCATTACATGGCCAAGCAGGACTCATGTTACGTAAAGCTCGTTCACAGTTGTGTGAACAAGAGTGCGGATCATTGGCTGTGCGAACAAGAATGGTGATCACTGTCACTTCTAGGTCAACATGAATGCGAACGATGACATGGAGCTGAAGACCTTGGAAGGTTACCCAACTATGAAGGGCTCTCAACACACGAGACCCCCGTATGAGCTAAAAGACCCTCTAGGAGAATAGTCTCTGTCAAGAGAGGCATTCTGCACTTTTGACTTCTTTATGGGAGCCTTGGTGTCCTTCCTATGGACTTAAGGAGAGATTACACCTTTAACAGGAAGAGTAGGAGAAATAACAGAGCTATCGCTATCTTGTGGAAGAGTCTGATCTGTAAATTTGGGGATCCTAGAGAAAGTATCTCTTTCCATAAGTACTTCACAGGAGTTGGTAACTATGCATGGAATGTTGAACATGGCAGAAGGCACATGTACGTGTGCCATGACAAAAGAACGGTTCTAAGAAGTAGCAAGAAGGCTTGTAGCAGCATGAACAAGTTCGGCATGGGTGATTGGACGAGCAAAGAACAGCTGCAGGAGAAAAGGAATGAGAATATGAAGAGGCGTCGCATAACTTCTTACGTGGAGGGGCTATGAAGCCCCACTTCTTCCTCCTATGTCTGAAAGGGATGGATGGAACAGATGACAAAGATGACGAGGAAGATGATGAAGACAAAGATGAAAACAAGGATGGGGTCAATGGCATCTCTTCTTAGATTCCAGTAACTCTGTATGGCCAAACATCTTTGTAAAAATACCTTTGACACTTATCAAAAATAGCCTGAACGAGGGAGTCGGAAGGTGTAGACGTAGAAGGCGCATCGATGGAAGTGAATGGAAATGAAACAGTTGGAGACAGCACGTAGCAGGGAGCCGCGAATCATTGAAAGCTGAGAAGAGGCCACCGAAACTACCCTGGAAGCCAACAAGGGGAAAGTCTTTGTAAGAGGAAATGACGTCACAGAAACAGTAGACCAGGAAATTGTCATGGCGGACAACACTGGGATGCGAGAGGACAAGCCGTGAGACAACAGGCCGGAAGGTCTAAAGACTTCCAACACTTGGTCAGCTTCTTAGCATCTCCTCCTGAAAAGATTGGACTAGGGTGAGCTGCTTTCTGCCTCATGGGGCTCCCCCCCAACCCTCAAAAGAACTGGGCACCCAAATCAATTACCAGATCTCCCAGACCCTCATTCGAATCTTCTAAGGCCGAAGCAATAAAAGAAAGCATGGGAGTAAAATCTTCCTGGGAAGAAGCAGCAATGAGAGGGGATTTTGGTAAAGAAGAGCCAGAACAAAAAGGAATAGATGCGCTTACCATCAGTGGAGACAAAACCTTCCCAAGATGGCGTTGCCAATTTCCTCTTATATATCCTCTGCTTGCCAAAATTCTCCCATTGCTCAGGAGACCAAATAACACTCTGAACATGGGTTACTTACGCTACAGTCATTTAATCTACATCTGCTACAAGTAGAATGGGGATCTAAATCCAAAGCAGGCACTAAATGAGAGCGAGAATTGTTACCAACCCCAGGGCATTTTCTCCGAGGCTTGGGAAGCTTAGATGATTCATGGATTTGCATGCTCAAAGCAAAAAACACAAAAAGCACAATATCACACAGAACACAACACAACACAAAAAATAAAGAAACAAAAAATAAAGAAACAACCAGTGGTAATGTGGGCAGAAAGTGACAAAAAATGACAAATTTTTAATATATTTGTATTTTTCATAGCTAATAAACCTGAGGTCTTAACAATAAGATAAACTTTTAGCCCCAGCTGGAAACCGGTTAAAAACAATCAAAGATTGTAAATGCAAGGAATCTGTGGCATCTGGCATCCGATGCGTAACTTAGGTGGGAGCATGTCGACAGAGGGCAATTGAATCCAGTGTAAATGCAAGGAATCTGTGGCATCTGGCATCAGATGCACAGCTGAGGCGAGAGCATGTTGACAAGAGTCACTTGAATCCAGTGTAAATGCGAGGAATCTGTGGCATTTGGCATCAGATATGTAGCTGAGGTGGGAGCACATCGAGAGAGTGCACCTGAATCCAGTGACACATCAGTCTTTCTTTCAACCCAGGATGAAAGTAGGAGGGGTGGCTATAGGTGGGCAGTCAACGTTAAGACCTCAGGTTTGTTAGCTATGAAAAATACAAATTGAGTAAAAATTTGTCATTGTTCATACGCAGAACAAACCTTAGGTCTTGACAATAGGATAGACTCATACTTGGAGGGAGGTATGAGAATCCTGAACTGACTGGGGGTCAGCACACCCGATCATTCTTCTTGGAAATGAGATTGCTAAAGAAGACCTAAGCCTTTGAAATGTTAGATATTTGGCTATCTAACATGACCAGATTCATTGCATTTATGGAACTCCCCAAAAAAAATATATCTGTTCAGGTAACAAACCATGTTGGCCAAACGAAATGGGTTTGCCACCACTCCTCACTCCCCTTGGTGGAGAGAAGAGTTTAGCTCCTGTGATGCATATTTGCATGTTGCATGGAACATGAAAAGTGCTGTAACAGTATGGCCGTAATGCTCACCTGCATCAAGCCAGATCCAGTGTATGATGTGTTTATTCTTCAAAACGTCTGCAGGAACGAAGAAAGGAGATAAGAGAAAGAAAGGAGGCCAGTCAACTCCCTCATTTCCTACTCTCAAACAGTTATCTTAGGCAAGATACAAACTGACCTGCCAGGGGCACTGGATGAGTCACACTTGTTGAACAGCCACAACTGAACCCTAGTTAAACTTGTCCAAGGACCTGTGGGGAATGTTCTTCATGCAAAAAAAAGTGAAAAGTGGTTTGAGGTAGTCATGAACCAGCATTCACAACCTATAAACAGACAAGTACTTTAAAATGTCAGGGAGGAATGTATGCCTCTGGTGTTATGCATTTCTGCATGTACCCAATCGGTGAGAGAACTTGATGATGAGGAGTCGGCCTGTCTAAACACCTCACATAGACAACCGAAAGGGTGTATTAGGACACCTTAATCTGGCCTGCATTAACATGAAGTCTATGACACCTAACCTCTATGAGACAAGACGTTCAGAAACTATGCAGTGCTTGATTAAAACCTGGAGCTTTCCAACCCCTCCATGGAAGCCTAGGTCAGAAGGAAAACTGCTTTCCTGGGAGATGATTGATGCAGGTCCCATACTCAGTATCAGGGTAAGGTCCTAAGCAGGAGGTCTGAGCTTCCAAGGTGAATAAGACCACTCCAAGCTCTTTGAATCACACCAAGGATTCTGAGGGCGAAGAGACGTCCGCACCCTTCAGATAAACCAAGCACGAGCAAGACCTGTAGCACCTTGCCAATATCAGCAGAGGGAACTTCCTCTGTTCTGGAAAACATTCAGATCTCATCCACTGAACAAGGGCTCTTGAGTGGAGAGAAACCCTTTTGATGTCACCAATCACAGTAGCAGACATCTCACCCTGTATATGGCTGACAAAGATTCTCCGAAGTAATAGGCTTACATGTTAGTCGCTGTTTCGAAGAAAAGATCTCTCGTACAAGATACTGGATAGACTCTATACTTGAATAGATAAAGAAATAGTGATTGGAGGCATCTCTCCAAAAGAAACTGGCAAAGAAGGTTGTTAGGGAGGAATCTCTCTTGACTGCTCAGCTTGGGGTTAAGGAGCTATGTACTAAGGTTAACCAAAAACTTTGGAGCTTGACAAAGTAGTAGTCCTTAAATCCCCCCCGAATTGTTCATGAACTCATAAGCCTCCTCTGAAGGTTGGGGTGCTCATATTGAAGGGCTCCTGGCCCCGGGGGCATGGAGCGTACAGGACAACCAAGTCCACATCAGAGAGTTGGAGTTGAGCACAACTTCCTCGGACTTAGAATATTCGAGGAAGGTAGGTGTGGCACTCCATCGTTCTGCCTCCCAGGGAATTCCCAGAAGGCATAAAGGAGTCTTCTTCTCCAATGAACAATTCTGGGACCATGAACAGAAGACCCCTAGCTTCCAGTCGAAGAGAAGAGGTCTAACATTGGTCTTTCCAAGTAGGCAGAAGAGACAATAGGATAACCCAAGGGAATGTCCTGACAAAAAGCTCGGCACAGATCCATTCTAAATATCCTACAGTCAGCTTGTGCATTGTCAAAGAAATTGCACTGTAGACAGGGGAGAAGTCCTTGATCTGCCCAAGAAATGTGCATCTCTAACAGAGGAGACATCCAATGAGGTGATCCCCTATGACGACATACGATCAGTGTGCTACTCATCGAAGGAGATGTCCTATGATGATAGGACATGTGCCCCCCAGCACAACCTGGTATGAAAGAATGATGCATTGTAAGCTGGGATGGGTTAAGGCAGGTCGGCTGTGCCCTCCCTTCTGTCATCTTAGCTAACTCCCATTGCCACCAAAATCCTTATACGTACTTTTTTTTTTTTTTTTTTTTTTTTTTTACTGGACTCCAGCAGGCGTTAGAGAAGGTTTGTTCTGTATAGGAACAAAGACAAAATAAAACCACATATATATGAAAACTAAAAGAAGAGTGAAAATCTTTTGAGTAAGTATTATTGGGGTGCCAATATTCACATACAACAAAATCATATGCAGAGAGTGGATGGCACTGTAGATCACTCACAAACTGAAAGTGAAAATCATTAAGATCAAACAATGTTTATTTGATGCAATGGTGGTCTGATGAATAACAGAAAACATATTTCTGAAGTTGGAGGCTGAGTATGATTTTCAGAAGTGAAAGAAGGACTAACTAGCTTTCCACTAGTTTAAGATCCCCTCTCACTTGAATTATTTGAATTATTATGAAAATTCAAGTTTCTTCTAAGAACAAATATACATATAGTCGGATGCATTCAATCCTACTTTAATAATGGTTTGCTAATCCATTTTTTAAATTTGCAAGTGACAAAGGTATGGACAAGCTATAATGCTTCAGATAATGTTTTACTCTTCTATTTCATTTCCTTATTTTCAGATTGAACCACCACCTCACACAGTTTTCTCAGCAGATCGGGCCAATGAAGCATTAGCCAAAATTGGCCGAGGATTGATATCTGGCAGGGCTATTCTTGAATTCCCAGAAGAAGATGAAGAAACAGAAGAGTAGAAGAAGATGTGAAAGTATTTCAGTGTGCAAAAAACCATTTGACAATTTTTCTGGGCATTTTCCTAATTTTGCATAAAAGCTTGGGGTGCCTGTTATGTCTATACATCTCTGAATATAAATACTGTTTGTGTATATGTGCATTTAAACACTTCCATAATCATACTCAGCTGGGACTGAAGAGAGAAGTGCTTTTCTTGGTTACAACATAAACCAAGATTTAATCCAGAGAAAAGCTACAATCAGTTTATATAATATCGTTGGCCCTGTTATCTTGTGTCTGTGAAGTACTTAATTATAGAATTTGCAATTATGCATTGCTCTAAAATGTGATTGTGGGCAACAGTATTCATTTGCACATGTGTGCCATGGCAACATTGCAGAATGTTGTAAGGGGCTGTAGGAATTGCACTGTGAGCAGATGTCAGTAATATTCATACAATTTTCTTTATCATTATTAACATCAGGTGTGATGCAATTTTTTTCAATAAGGTTATTTCAGTGCTTTAGGTCATGTGCAGTCAGACATCATAATTGTACATTTCAGCACAATTCTACAATACTGTAAGGGTAAAGCAACCACAAATTTTTGGATTTTGATATAACCACATCAAGTACATATTTTGCAAGTTCCACATTTGTATTATTTATTTCAAAGGCTGTGATATTTAGGCATTATAAATATGATCAGAGTACCAAACATAGTGCTGTTCATTATTTCCTACCATCTTTATCATAAGAAATAATGTACCATCAGAACCATGTAATCATATTGTACAAATAACCCATCTACTAAAAACATCTTACCAAGCTCAGTAGAAGTGTACACCAGATTCTTGACATGAAGTCAGATCTCATATTAATGGCCTCAATATCTGTTGCATGGATTATGGTAATGAGAAATTAAATCCCAAAATGCATTTTAAACCCTTTCAATGTATATTGTACCTGTATGTATTTCTACTGATATCTTCTTCATTGTGTTCAGACAACAGCCATCATAATTCAGTTTCCATCATGCTTCCCAAAAGATGCATTTTATAAATGTACTGTTGTAATTGACTGTTGTGAAATGGAGTATGTGTGATGTTAAAGACACTCATTATAATGTAGAGTTGCTTAAGTCACTGCTGCCTTAAAATAATAAAAATGCAGTGTTAGTTTGACTTGCTTACCTCATGCATCCCAGGAGCCAATTTTTATACCACAAAATGGTGAAAGGTATTTAACAAAGTCGCTTATGAACTTCGTGGAATTATGAGGACTATCACTTTCAGATGTGTGCACAGTCTACACAACATTATAAACACCATATACACACACACATATACACCTCATTCATAAGTGAAAATATATTATATATAAATTATTTATGAAGTCACCTGATGCTGGATAAAGTTTCAAGTGTTTTCCTAGGAACAATTTTGCCATTTCTTATTCATGTTCAGGAACACTGCAAGACAGCGTAAAGTGAAAATGTGTATGTGAATATCAACAACAAACTTCCAATTCATAGAAACCCAAGAATATTTGGTGATATGCCACATATATTCTTCCACAAAATTGACAATGTAAGTGGATAAGATTTCTAGTGAATTTATAGACCATAGGCAGATCCACACATGGTAATGCTCTCTAATTACAAAGAACCCTTTACTTTCAATAACAGAACTCTGCAGTTATCCTGAACTGGCAGTTTTTGTTTGATAAAAATATTTACATTATCAAGTATAACTAAATGTGTGGTACATATATTTTATCTAATAAACCAATACCTTATGGTGTACTGTACTTTCAGATCACTAATGATATAATCAGGACATAATTATCAGTTTTTCATAAAACATTTGTGAAAAAGTAATTTTCAGATACAGCTGGGCTAAGAGATAGCAATCAAGCCAAACATTTTTTCCTTAGAGTTACAATCTGTGTTGCCGTTTTGAGGAATTTTGTCTACTAGTGTGGCTTTCTAGTGATATCTGGCAACCCTCTGTGGATATTCTGACCACAGCCATGGCGCTGAGGAATAAAATTCTTCACTTTGCCTTTTAAATATATTGTGAAAGTATGTAATCCATTTTGGGGTTTTAATTTAAAAAGAAATAGAATTGTAGGATCTCATTTGAAATAGCAAATTAGTTTACCATAAACATTTTCTTTGAAAAGACAATGTCAAAATGAAAACAATTTAAAGTAAACTAGTCTACCATAAACTAAGATTTCTTTGAAAATCGGAAGAACTGCTTATGGTAACACTGCTAAAAGCCCAAGTTGTGAAGAAAAATGGCAACGCTGGTTAAAATATAATTTGAGCTATCTAAGTAACACTTCATGACTGGGAATTACATTTTACGAAAAAGGTGACATTAAATGAAGCATTATTAGTTTATATTTTTTTCCAGGAATCATAAAATACTCGTAAGTACGAAACTTGAATATTAGTTACTTTTAAGTACTATGTGTAAAAAAAGTTTTTTCCCAAGTAATGTGTACAGTACTTGTAATTTTGTTTTAACTGTGTGATCTGTACTGGTATCCTTACGATTGGTCAGTCTTCAAGCTTAAGGTACGAATTAGCAAATACAATGTGATTTCATTTGTTTCAATCATTCCTGTTACTGAAGCTTTATTTGTGAAAGCAAAAATAGAGGAGTAAATATGTCTAGTTTTTTAGGTGTCAACAGGTTCGCAAGAACAGTGTCAGTGCGAATGTATTGATGGCTACTTTATTTAAAAAATTTTCACACTGCATTGGTTACAGCAATGAGGCAAACAAAATTTGTTTGCAGGCAAGAAAGCTCTTAAACAATGATTCTTAATTTCAGGTTCATGTTGTGGATAGCAAGCTATCAAATAAATTTGTATTCATTGTTATCATAGTGAAGCTGGCTATCACAGATGATTGTGAATATTTTTTATTTTAAGGGATGGTTTTATCATAATTTTGTGGGTGTAGATACAATACAGATGAAAATGTAAGCTATGTATAGTTATACCTTATACACCCCACATAGAACTTATTTTTTTACATAATTTTCTTGTATATATACCAATCACTTGCCTAGGTCTATGTAAAATTATATCCAGTACATATATATACCAATCACTTGCCTAGGTCTGTATGTAAAATTATATCCAGTGAAATTAACTGAATATGAAATGTATCAAATCTGTATAAAAGCATAAATTATATTATCAAACAACACTTATTTCATGGCAAACTTATCCAAGGAAATTTGTATTTTGCTGATTTGTTAGAAATTTTTATTTGCCTTAGGATAAGATCTGTATATAGCTATCTTTCTTGTATGGCTGCTGATGTAAACACTGTTGAATTGTATAGCTGCTATATGTGAGTATATTTAAAACTAGAATAGTATTATGTACTGTATTATGACTACTGTAAGCAGTCAATTAATAAAATTCAAAATTAACACAGTTTTATGGTAAATCCTGTACAAAACATATAATAACTCCTGTTTTCTGGTGCCTTATGAGTAAAGAGATCCATGACAAGAATAATAATTTGCCAGATTTTTAAAGTAATTTGCATTTTTCTTAAGTATACAAACCATAGCCATTCAGCTTGTGGCAGAAATACAAAAAACGAGAGATGCATGTACTCTGTGTCATGGAGAAACAACAATGGGTACAGCAATTAGGTGAGAATGAGCATCCCCTCTCCTCCACCCTCACCTTGATACTTTCCTTGTTTAGTCAGCACATAGGCAGTCCAGTGCATGTGCAGACAAATACTCTATACCCTATATGAAAAGCAAAATGTTTGTATCCATGTATGAACAGAATAATATTAAAACTAATAATAAAAGTAAATATAATATTGGGCAAATGATTGAACTAAATGAATAAATATAGCAGCACAGTACATTACATATACAAATTTAATGAGAAAAACGTAAGCAGAACCTACTTGCTAGGAATAAGAGTATTATGATAATACTATTATCCCCATCCTTATCACATTATGGGCAAACCGAACAGAATGCTGAGAGTTCTATTCCTAGAACCAGGGGCCCCTGAAATCCGTGATCCAGCTCCACAGACTAGTTCCGCCTGAAAAACAGGTCCTAACATTGTCGGGTAGATGATGGTAGAACCTGAACATTGTCAGGTAGATGATGGATCTACCACAGTTCTCACTATTTAGCTTCAGATTTAACCCCATGTTAGCCATGATATATTTTCTTATTCATTTAATGTGGAAAATTTGGACATAAATGGAAAAGTCCACAAATATTAGCAATAAAATATATAATGTTATATGGGACTCGGGTTTGAACCTAGGAAGAAATTCCTGAGGTTCAAGAACCCCCTTATCACGTCAAGGTGGTCCCAAAACGAAGTGGAAATTACCAAAATTCATCAGAAAATAAATGTGATTAATTTCAACAGCATTTATAACTTAGCTCCAAGTGAACTCTACAATAACTCTGTGGATAATATTGAGATGTACAAAATGAGACAAAAATTAATGGGATATGCTTAAATATTTCTATGTACTCTGCATGTAAAACATTTCCATTATACAATTTTGCCGGTATATGTCTTTCGTTTAATCCATGTCATCCGGCATGGGGTATGATCATAAAATTTAATACTTTCCAATCCAGAAATGTAAGGCTGTAGAATTTGAGGGATGGTAACTGTCCCATCCTCTGACTGAAATGTTTCACACAAGGCAATCAGCATACGAGGAATGGCACATGCTGTTCCATTCACTGTGTGTACAAACCTGAAAAACATCAAACAAAATAAATTGCCATTCTGTTTAAAGTACAAGAGTCATCTGTGTTATTTTTAAAATCCACATTAAAAATTTACATAATAATGTTCTCAAAAAGATGTGCATCACAAAATTAGTGAAATACATTCACGTAAAGAGTACAGAAACTACAATGCTGTCAATGATATAAAAAATGCTACAAAAATAATTACATAGCTGTCAATGATGTAAAAAAAACACCACAAAAATAAATATCAGAAATTACTAAAAACTGACCAATGAATTTCCAGAGTACCATAGAGTAATGTAACAGTATTTATCAATAAAACTAACAAACATACAATAGTAAAGTACAATAGAACCCTGGACCTCAACACTAATCAGTTCCAGAAGAAGCGTCAAGATGCAATTCAGTAGAGATCCAAATAAATTTTTTCACTAAGAAATAACTGAAAATGGATTAATCCACACTTGACCACCAGTTGTTACCATAACCTTGCCTTTTTATACAAAACATTACACTTAAATTACAATTAAGTAAGTTCAGAGTTAAATAAGATAACATATTCGACATCCTTTTTGTATTATTAAAAATGTACATATAATAGTACTGTATAAAAGAACTGCCTCTGTCCAATGTGGCCATATTACAGATGGTTGACTGAGCGCCATAGGCTAAGGCTAGTACATACTATTCTGGGTAGGCACAAAACTTGTTGCTAATAATAAAACATTGAAAAACAAGCCTAATTATTATATTAAATTAATAAAATATTAAAAATAAGAAACTAAATCAATTGCACAAATGCCTCTTTCATAATGTTCAATGATCTCCAACTTCGTTCAACTGTGATTCTTACCATTTTCCTCTATAACTAATTGAATCTAAAGTGTTTTGAGCTCAGTTTTCCACCAATTAAACCACGTTATCAGTGACCTAGCCTAGCCTATAACTAGTTAACTACCCTATTTCAGAGAACCAAGAGTTATTAGTGCATTTTTTATTTAAAAGAGAGCTGGTATTCCAAACCCTCAGGAACGTGAAGGGACAACTCAAACTTTTGTACACCTTTTAAACACGCCAAATACATTTTGTTAGGCACATCTTTTTCCTACTGTGTTACTGGGATACAACAATGCAGCTAAGCAGTTTTTCCAGACATAATGGATAGTAATAAGGGAAACCTAAGGTGTGTTTGTGCCTGATATGAAAATAATTAGTTATGATTTGATTCATACATGCGGCCTTCGGCATTCACATATTCACTTATTTGCAGATTTTTCTGTGGAACCTCTGTGGAACATATCTAAAAAATATCCCTGAGCTACCTGCTATTCGCCGACCTGAATTTTTTCGTTAAGCAATATTCTTTAAATATTTTCATATTTACTTAATAATATGTTACATTAAATAATAATGTAAAGCAATAATAATGATGCAGTTCATAATATTAAAACGTAATCCTACATTGTGTACCTGTGATGTATTATAAGGATATGTTAAATCATAAGGGTAAACATCGGTGATGAATGTTCCATTATAGATGATGATGATGAATTAGCTATGCAGTCCGATGAATGACAATGAAGATAATTGCACAGCTAAGCAGAGGAGTCACATCTCCTCTGAGGAAGCCTTTTCACCTTCTTCAGGAGGCGCTTCGTCAGGGGTTTCGGGAGACACCATCTTGTTGAGGTAATTGAACATGTTAACAAAGATGGTACAGTAGGGCTACATGAGTTCATTAACAGTATTGGTTAAATTTGTGGCACTTTTTTCATTCCTATCCCATGCCTTCATCATTGTCTGTATCTTTCTCACTGTCTAAATCCATTTGTACAGACCACAAAATTGTTCAAAAGCCTGGTCTGTCAGCGGGATAGTAAATAGGGCGACAAGTTCTTTTCCACGAATGACTTCCCTAGGTATTTTACCCTGTTCATGCTTGTTCTTGATGCAGGCAATTGCACTTTTAGTAGCCATAAAGGGCTACCATTTGTCCATGACTTTTACCCTCTCTTAACGAAACAATCATGTCTACTGTTTCTGTATTGGTTATTAACTATAAGGTCATCTGGCACTTAGACTTTGCCAGAAGCCTTGGGAGAAGCAGAGCGTTTAGAGGATGATTTCAAAGAATATTTTTAGTCCGTAGCACTGTACACGCAAAACACGCATAAATAAGAGAACATTGAGATGTGTAGAGTCAATTGCCATTACGGTATTACTAAGCACTGTATTAATTGCTCATACGTACAGGCAGTCTGCAGTTATCAGCAATAGTTAACCAAAACTTGGTGATTTATGGCGCCATAATGGCACCTCTTTTAGGTATGTTATGGCGCCATAACTATTATTGACGCCTTATGGTGCCGATAAATAGAACTCTACTTGTTACAGCACCATAAATCGTCAATTTTTTGGCACCAGACAAGCCCCCATAACACCAGATCGCCAATAACTGAGTTTGCCGATAACTGGGGACTGCCTGTAGATTGATATTCTGCTCATACTGTACATTTTATTAAATGTTTTGTTGAAAGATCATTTTTAAATAGTATGTATACATACATAAAGTTTTAGGAAGATATAAGTACCGTATATACTCGCATATTATGCGACTTTTGAAACCTAATTTTGAAGCTAATTTTAAAGGGGTCGCATCATACACACAGTATAAAATTAGCGTACCGTCTATGCTTCCCCAAATCGGCAGATTGCGATAGTTACTACCGGAGGGAAACAGTAGATCTTTTAAAAAGTTATGCTTTACTTGTACTTCACTATATCCAATAATATTGTATGAATTCTCATATTACTATTGTATTTTAAAATACAAAAGAGCGATCGTGCGCCATTTGCATTATTTTGGTTTATACAGCATGTTTAACTGTTCTAGACTAACCATCTATAATTTCCAAATCAGTTGATTAAGGCACAACACCGAAGGAATTTTTACATTTTGTTTTACTCGGTAAAAGAAACATTTGTTACTTGAACTATTATTTTTATTTTAGGATACGCAGTTAAGTGAAAATTTATTAAAGTAAAAAAAAAAAATGCATTAAATTAATAAACTAAAATCCTCCAAAGTCGCTCTCCGTGTCCGTATCATCAAATACTGCTCTGAATTCTTCGCCATCAAGGCAGTCATATTCGTTATCTTCCAGATCTTTGACCATTCCATCTTCATATGGAAGGTATAGTCTTGTCACCGTGGCGAGCTCTCTGGCGTGGCTTTTAAAGATCTGCCCTTATGCTAATTTTACAAAAACAACAACTGCCCGTGTTTGACAGACCTTTGAATGTCCTTGAGACAAACCCCGAGGCTATAATTATAAGATTGTAAGGGGTTTTCATTCCCAGGTTCTTTAATCTCCTTCCTATTCGGCCCTGCTCTCTTTCTCTCTCTCTCTCTCCTAAATCCTCAGCTGTCCGAGCAAAAGCTTTTTTTTATGGGACAACATAAGCCAGCATTTCGCATTTTCCATACCTAATTATTTTGTATACGATTGCCCTTTCTCGGCTGTGAAGTTGATGTCTATCCATGGCTGTGAGATGACCAGGAATAACTTGTAAGTCGGTGTCAAAGTTACTCCACACTTCAGTCAGGCCAAAACTTTGCCATATCGCATTCAAGCAATATTCAGTCATTGTTTCCAATCTATTATTTGTCAGAGAGAGAGAGAGAGAGAGAGAGAGAGGAGAGAGAGAGAGAGAGAGAGAGAGAGACGAGAGGAAGAGAGAGAGAGAGAGAGAGAGAGAGAGAGAATCTGTTTGTATATGATTGTTTATTTTCTCACTCGTCAAACTTACTCTGTTATGCTTTATTTCATATTTCCTTGCTCACCAATTTATTCTATACCTACGATATTAAGAAATCAAGATATGTGTAGAAGGGAGAACTGCCTCCAGACTGTACAGTCAGTATGGATTTAAACGCACGTGGAACTGGTTAAAATATTCGCAACAGTACCAAAATGAGATGCCATGGTAATGTGATAGAAAATCTGACTCCGTTTCTTGTTATTGCATAAAAAAACTTTTATCAATCGTGAACCTACGTAATTTATTTAGAATTCTGCGTAACGGAAAAGATAATATTTGATATCTGTAATGGGAGAAATGGTTTTATCTCTGTTGTTGTTATAAATTTGGCAGATATGCGATCAAACACGTGGGAGGACCAAAACAGCCAGCCAGAGAGCTCAGCTCATTTTGTAAATACTATTGTTTGGCGTGCTAGGCTTACCCGATTCATTTGGGTGTGCGCTGCATCTGCTGCTACTGCTACTCAAATAATTGCATTTTTCTTACTAATCCCAAGAGTTGACCATGGAAAATCCCAAGATTAACCAAAAAGCCCAAGATAATAAAATAATTGACATATGCCAATCCTTGGAGTCCTAAATATTTACTGTCTGTCTATCAGGAAAAGATACTGATAAATTGAATTGACGGTATCTTTTCTGAGAGAGATAGAGAGAGAGAGAGAGAGAGAGAGAGTATATTGCAGTGTGTTCATGCTTGTTAAAAATGTGCAGTATGGGTAATTCCTATCTGGAAGAAAAAAAAAATATGAATTTTGTTGCTGTCAAGTCACATGGACTAAATTTACAAAGAGCAGGGAACAAATCTTGACATTCCTCGAGAGATAGAGAGATGAACCAAGGCCATCTAGGATGAACTCACTCTCTCCCCTCTCAACTATACTGTAAGTGTTAACTTGAGTCTCTGAAACCAATAGGTTTTAGCACACGCACAACTGTATGTGTGTGTGTGTGTATGGGCATACTGATAAAAAATGTGCTGTACCTACAGGTAATAAATACCTACATCTTGGAAGATAAAACAAACAAACAAATTTTGTTGTTGTTAGTCGCTGGGGATATAAAGGGTGTAACCAGCAGACAGAAAGATTAACATTTTTCCAGAGATTAAAGAGCTGAATTTTGTTTTGAAGCTATGTCAGCCGCATTAGTAAATAGATATCATCTTCTAAAGAATGTTTTTTTCTTTTCTTTTTGCGGAAGAATCTTCAAACCATTTTGCATTCAAAGTAATGAGAAGGAATCATTCTATTCTTCATGTAATCAGTAAAATATGTACACTAATAAAAACTAAAACTACGTATTGTATGCAAAACACACACATCATCGTTAGCTTTGCGTGTGTAAACGTTCATTCTAAGAAATTCTCAGAGTAGTATAACTAACACCTGATTGGTTGGTTGGTAGCCATGGAGATCTGTTATCCAATGGCTGCCCTCTGCTTCTGTTCTATTTATAGACATATGCCGTGGATGGCACTAGTTTTGAACGTTACCATGTTCGTGATTTTCTGACTGCTGACGGCAAAAATTACTTAAGAATTTTCTTTATATAATTATTTCTTCGTGAAAACAATAATATAATATGATCATTTTAACTTTAATGTATAGTGGTATGAAAAATACCAGTGTGTTGTAGCTATGCGTCATCACTATAGTGGTATGAAAATACCACATGGTGTTGTAGCGATACGTAATCACGAAGTACAAATCCTTTTCCCGGACCATCATCAAAATTTTACGACTCTTCAACTTCAAGATCAATATGGTGAAATATATTATATAGTCATACTTATTGTTAAAATTCACAAATTGAACTGCAAAACATTATTATATTTTGATTGTCATGTACATATATTTTTTGCGTTTTACGGAATGTTTGTTTTGAAAATATAGCTATTAGTGAACATATGGTATTAATTGTCCCACTATTCTGTTATAGGTGATCTTAGCTATTTCACATTCATTTAACAGTATTATATTAATATTTATTTAAATAAAATGTAATTAATAAATAATAATAATGAAAAACATAAAGGGAAAAAATGTTTTTGCTGCAGTAGTGATGTTTGTTTGATTATGCATCTGACCTCACATTTCCGAAATCTGAAAAATCCAAAAACTGAAACATCGGAATGTGTGTGTACTGCACATTTTTTCAAACACGCACACAATGTCTACACAAATGTGTAGACATTGTGTGCGTGTTTGAAAAAATGTGCAGTACTGATACCCGTTGGTGAAAGACTCAAATTACAGTATTTATTCCTGAGAGAGAGAGAGAGAGAGAGAGAGAGAGAGAGAGAGATTGAGAGAGACGAGAGAGAGAGAGAGAGAGAGAGAGAGAGAGAGAGAGAATGATTAGGACTTCTAGGCGTGTTATTTTTACAATTGTTTTATCATCTTGGGATTCATTTTTAATCTTGAGATTTTCTATTCAATTCTCGAGATTAGTAAGAAATTACCGTAACTTGACTAGCAGCAGCACACATCTGAATGACTCGGCCATTAGCTTGCTAAACCAACCTTATGAACGGACGCTCTCGGAAAAGGAACTCGCATGATACATGAGATGCATGACAAAACCATTGTTTATTGGTGAAAATTTGGGGGTCGCATGATATGCGAGATCGCACGTTACTCGAGTATATACGGTATATAGAGCATATGTTAAATATATGAAACAATGGGAATAGCAAGGTACATATGTTTTCATCTGCGGCACATAGTACTTCATGTACAGGCAATCTCTGGTTATTGGCAATCTGGTTTTATGAGCACTTGTCTGCGCCATAATGCACTGATTTCTGGTTTCAGCACCATAATGCATCGATTTCTGGTTATCGGCACCATAATACACCAATTTTCAGGTTTTGGCGCCGATACATATACTAGTACATACCTAACAGAGTCGCCATTAACCGGTTATTGGTGCTAAAATCTGGTTATCGCCATAAGTGCGATTTTCAGTTATCAGTGATTTTCGCTTGTCATCAAGCCATTGGAACAGAGCCCCCACTGATAACCAGGGACTGCCTACGTCTCAGTCTATTAGGCAGTCCTCGGTTTACGATGGGGGTTCCGTTCTTGAGACGCGTTGTAAACCAAAAATCGTCATAAGCCGGAACATTGTCAAAAATACAAAGAAAACCTTACTTTTAATGCTTTGGGTGCATTAAAAGCTATGTAAACTGCATTCTTATTGCATTTTTCATAAAAAAACCTTCAAATATTGATTATTTTGCATTTTTGATGTCATATTTCTTCTGGCAGATCAGTGTTGTAAGCGTCGTAACCCTGGAACATGCGTCGTAAACCCGGATATAATTTCTGATAAATATAATTGAAAAGCGTTGTAACCTCGGAACGTCGTAAGTCGAACCCGTTGTAAGCCAGGGACTGCCATTGTGACCGTTATGTATGCAAGACGTTATGTAACAAGTGCGGGAAAACTTAGTTCTGCAGACACGTTCAGTTCAGAGCCATTGCACAGTACGTATTGCGAAATGTGCAAATGTTATAAGTATTAGTATAGAGTATGACACAGATTTCCATCCTGTAACTTCTACCTCATGTATGTAGGATATGATTCCTTATTGTGAGTAGAGCTCCAATGCTCATGCTTGTTATTATTCCATTATATACGCCTTTTGTATTTCGTATATTCAACTACCCGCCTTCTTCAATGTAGCTTGGCTAATAAACACATGAAGATATTGCTTTATTATCACCCTTCATCCACGGACCTTGGCGACGAGAAATGAATTATCATCTCCAATACTGAAGTACCATCTTTCCCTCTTCCTACAGGTAAGAGTGAAGAATTGTAGTATGGGTCATATAACTAAAGCAGACCCAAAACACTGGCGACAAAACTGACAAAATACAATTTTTATCATGAAAAAAGATTTACTAAATTTAAAACATTACAGTTCTGTAGTATAGTATTCATGTAAACAGCAAAATTTTCATAACATATATTTGTTTTTTTTAAAAGGTGCTTCACCCAAGCAAACAATCCACGGATAAACAACTCTTATGATGCTGTGATGCTGTGTAAGATTAGTACCTAGACAAAATGATACTTGACATGTTACTGGCTGTTGTCTGCACAGTAGCCAATCCAGGAGCAGCATTCATTTTCCTTGGCGCTCATTAGCTGTACACTTGGCACTAATTGATTGAAACCTGAGTCCCATCTCATGAGATGGAATTGTGGGTACTATGCATCTCTCCATCATCTTCACTGTGTTTTATCTTGTTGTATCCATGTGAATAAACTCTAAAAGGTCTCCTAAAAAGCACCCTGCTCCTTCTAAGGATTCTGGCAAAGAGCCTAAAAGAAAGAAGTTAGTCATGAAGCTCAAGGAGAAGGTGAAAGTTCTTTATATGTTAAAGGAGAGCAAAAGTTTTGCCGCAGTTGCTACCATTTTAACATGAATGAGAGCACAGTGAGATACATAAAGAAGAAACTGAAGTAAGAAACAGTGTAGGCATGAGCTTCTTCAGTACTGCAAAGTGTCGACAGTGAGAGATAAAACAATTATGAAAATGGAATCTGCGCTGGCGTAATCAATAAAGGACTGCCAGAAGAAGAATGTTGCCCTTGACTCCAACACCATTCATGAGAAAGCGCAAAACTCTACCAGCAGTTATCCATTGCTAGGGAAGGCGATGATGTAGAGGCACAGGAAGGCGGCGATGTAGGGGCACATGAAGGCCATGAAGAAGGGGAATTAAAGTTCTTGGGCTTCAATGAATTCGCACCACAAAAAGAAGAGGAAGAAGACCTACAACCTGTTTTCAGGCCAGCAGGGATGGTTCCACCAGTTCAAGAAGCAGTTCCACCTAAAGTCAGTTTCTCTGCAAGGGGAAGCAGCATCTGCAGACACTGAAGTGGCCACAAAATATCCTGAGACCTTCACGAAAATTATCCAGAAGGGCTAACATCCAGAACAGGTGTTCAATATGGATGAGACTGGCCTGTTCTGATAGATATGCCTTCCCAGAATACCTAACAAAGAATGAAGCTACAGCCTCTGGATTTAAGGCCCAGATGGACAGGATTACCCTCCTAATTTGTGGGATACAGCTGGCTTCATGCTGAAACCAGGCTTCATTTGCAAGGCTGCAAACCCCAAGGTGCTCAAGAATAAGAACAAGGCATTGCTGCCTGTGTTCTGGATGTATAATCTCAAGGCCTGGATCACCAAAAGCTTCGGGATGTATCCCCAAAGCCCTTAAGGGGGCCGGACCCTTATATATGGGGGTATAGGGCAAAAAATGCAGTCATGAAAATATTCATGGAGCTTTGTTTGGCAATGGAGAATATGTATACAAAATATTTCGTCAAAATTCCACTTACTTTCGTAGTTACAGGGTAATTAGTACATAGATGTAATTCAATAAGCCAAAAACATTGATCCGTACGAGAAAATGCAATATTTCTTCTGTTATCGTAAATTTTGATAATTATTGTCAAAGAAATTGTGAGCAATGGCATCTGTAGAGATTCCATGAGGTGGCAGGGGTTAACTTAGTCAGTTTACCACCTTCCAGTGCGAGGAGAAACTTCTTGTAGTGTACACATTCAAGTTTCACCTCTGACCTTTGCATGCTTTTATGTATGTTTATCTTTGTTTCGGCAAGAATTTCATCATGCCAATGAGGAAAAGACTAGCAAAACATCTCACTAACATACAGACGAAGAAAATTAGCTCTAATATGATTACAGAATATAATATACGCGATATTAGCGTAGTTACTGAAGAGAGAGAGAGAGGGAGGGGTGTGTAGTTAGGATTCCCTCTCTGAGCCCCTGACAGACCAGGATTTGGAAGACTTGACGAAGTCTGCCATCAAGGATGTACACTCCAGGAGGAGGAGGAGGAGGAGGAGGAGGAGGAGGAGGAGGAGGAGGAGGAGGAGGAGGAGGAGGAGGAGGAGGAGGAGGAGGCTTGACTTCGGAACGTCTCTCCCAAATTAGGAGAATGATCCATGAGCCACAGGAGTTAGCTTCAAAATGGGATCCTTATATGGAACATTCCTTAAAGTTTTCAAATATCCTTGATATAGTACTGGAGCCCTATAATCAAGCCCTCACCACCATGAAGCAGCAGCGACAGCAGATGCCTATCCTGATGTTCATCACAAGTACGAAGAAGGACCCTTCAAAGCCTTTCCAAACCCATGAAGATGGGTCTCCAAAAATTCCTGAAGTAATGCCTCTTGAATTGCCTGAAGAAGTACCTCCCCAAAACACCTGAATTAGTGCCTCCTGAAGTGCCTCCTGAAGGTGAAGAGATGCCATCAGAGGAGATTTAACCACTCTGCATAGCTGTGCGGTCATCTTCATCACCATTCATCAGACTGCATAGCTAATTCCTCATCATCATCTTTAATCAACATTCATCACTAGTGAGTAGCCGATTTGCACATGTACTACGTAGTACGTAATCTTAATATGTACGTAGTATTAAATGTTTTTGAATGTTTTTTCTCTCTCTGGTGATTTATGTAAATACAAATGTTTCCCATATAAATGAAAATAGGATGGCTTGAATAGTAAATGTATAAAAGAAAATGTGTGGCTAAATACTTAGGGGGGACTAGATTATTTTTACATGTACGTAACTGTAAGTCATACAGTATGTACGTAAATATATTTTCAAAGATAAAATGTTTATGATTTACTTTGAAATTATATTAATATAATATTATTTCGAAGATTAATACAGTAATAGGATAATAGTCTAATGTATATTCAATATAGGATGATATTTTTAGGGATACTACTTTGGTGTTTGAACTTTCAAGATAGGCAGTTATAGGCATTTTTAGAGGGGGGGGTGTTGTAAGTATTCGGGGAGGGGTCTGGTACACATCCCCTGCAAATACGGGGATCCACTGTACTATATAGTAATATTGACATGGCAATTAGTGACAAAAAGATGGTCCCAAACTGCAATTATTTGATATTCAAGGGTTACTGTCATCAAGTAGAAAGCTACAGTGAAGACTGAAAAGCACAGATAAACATTAAAAAATTCTTACTTTGGCTCTCCATGGTCATTTCTGTAAGTTATATTCAGTCTACGGCTTTGGAAATCTGTGCAATTTGAAGCTGAAGATATTTCTCCATATGCTTTTCTTCCTGGCATCCAAGCTTCAATGTCTACCTTAGAATATGCAGGAGCCCCCAAATCATTGAGAGGCATGTCTAAAACCTAGGGAAGAAAAAATACCTTACAATATAGTATTCATTTAAATTTATTAACACAGTACAGTACATCAGTAGTGAAATGTTTTTCTTTGAGGTAGAACCCTACCGTAAAAATTTTGCATGGGTAGACATACAACCTGCCCTCACACTGATGGTTACTGTATTTGGCCTCAATTTAAGATAAACCCAGACTCGGGACAATATTCCAGAAGAACTGAAAATATAGTCTTTCATTTTCCTAATCAATATGGTCCTCCCATTGGTAGGTTACTTAGAAGCATGGACGTTCCTGGAAACTAGAGGAAGGATGCAGCAGGAAGGAGAATCAATGAAGGACATAATAAATATATAGCTAAATGTCAGGAAAACAAGACAATATTTTTACCATTTTTAAACTTTTCAATGATTTTGTATTACACATTCCCTTAGTGTATCCAGTAGTATATATTTTAAAATGTGACTTGCCACTTTTGTACCGATTTCTGTGTTTTTATGGCATTTTAACATTTTTTGCTTACAGACAAAGACAAATAAATCAATTTAAGTACATAAGACCCTTTTATTTTTATCTATTATTAACAAAAATTACTGTAAGGTGAAAATTGCTGGAGATATTTACTGTATATGTATATAAAAAAGTGATATAAAAGAAAAATATAAATAAAACTTCTTAGCCTCTTTAAGTCCTCATGCTTTTTTGGGCATTCTTGTTTCTGTAAGCAATGAATTCATGAACCTGAAAACTTTCAAGGTGGCATTGAGGGTTACATTAACCTCACTTTACCCTAATATATAATACTTTGAACCCACTTGTTGAGTAACTGTCTTCATATATCATACATTTCCATTAGATTCTTACAAGAAAACTATATAAATATAAAAAAAAGCATAGGTGAATTAAAAGTAGTATCTGTGTCCTAATACAATAATAGTAATACAGACTGACTTGTATATTCCGTACTGTAAATTAAATCCTGTTTTAGGGTGACACAGTTCAGATTTCTGGAAAGACAGCTACAGTATTTACTCTTTCAACTATAATGATTATTGAAATGAGGCTCTCTACAATAAACAGTTTATAGTTCTAAAATAAGCCAGGATTTCAATATCATTTATAAAATAACAATGAAGATTTTGTTATCCCAGTCTTAAGTGTTATGTTTAACAATACTAAGATTACAAGAAGAAACATACCTGAAAATGGACTCCCAGTTTAGAAAACAATTCTCTCTGGATTTGGATGATCTCATTATATAGATCTTTACTTTCGTCTCCTCTTTCTGAGGCTGTTACTCCAAACATTTCCACTTTGGTGAAACCATGCACTCTACCAAAGATACAAAATAGAGTATATGACATCTGACAGTGATATCATACACCTTGTGTTGTTTTAATTATCACATAATAATTATGCATATTTTATAATCTAGGGTGCTTTATCCTCACTTTTGAAAACTCTTTATGCCTATGAAAGTCAAACCCCATTACTACAGTAATTTCTTCCAAGTTTTCTAGAAATTATTGTAACAAAGCTAGTTTTTCATACAAAACCTTACAATATAGTATTTGATTAAATTTATTAACATACGTCCATGTTAGTTGTTTCTTTCAAATGTCCCCCAATTCTACAGACTATTGTCTAACAGAGAAAAAGAATGATAGTCCTTTCATGTATTTGATCACCTAGACCCTCATGCTTATGACTACTGTAATGAGTATATATGAAAATCTAGTTTTTTTGCTATAATCATTCAGTCTGATTCATTATAACCCAACTATCATATTATATGTGAAAACTGAACTTCAGCGGAACTGACAGGTTGCTGGATATTCCCACAGTATTTGTATGTATATAACTTTGGGATCAAGGTGAAAACTATGCAATAATTAACAAGTAAAATAAAGCAATTATTTATTACAAAAATATGTATAACTTGGTAAAATTTAAGATGGTCCTGTAAATAAGAGGCCCAAAAAGCTGTTATAAATAATTTTTTTCAACTGCTCATGAAAGGTAGGGAGAAGTTTTTGGAATTTTTTTTCTTACACTATGTGAATTTGCATATCTTCCTCTTTCAATCAGTGTGTTTATTTCTTAAATTGGCCGACTTCAAAGTTTCCCCAGCCTGGGGTGCTGCAAATGTTTTTTTAGCTTGGCTCTTAAGTTAAATACAGCTGTAATGACCTACCCTATTTGACTTAAGCAAATGGATACTGTGAGTGGAACATCTAGCCAACATCAACAGTTCACACACACATTTTGTATCTCATGTATGATAGTACAATACAGTAACAACTGATAAGAAAGTTGTATAAAAATACATGGTCATAAAACCATGGAAGGCTGTAGTAAACACAGATAGGCTACTGTAACGGTAATTGCTTCATAGCAAAGAAAGATAAAGGAAAGGAAAACGTCATAGCAAAGAAAGATAAAGGAAAGGAAAACGCATCTTCGAGAAGTTCTGCAGCACGGATGCTTACGCGCGTGTTGGAAGCGCCTGTTCTCATGATGGTTCTAGAATCGGCAGGAATTTTGTGGAACTTGACAGGCGCTGAAGTGTCGTGAGAAACGCCGCGATTTCTGATGCAATACTTCGTCGAGAAACTTCTAAATCGTTCTGGTAATCTCGGGAGTCTGTGACGCTCGCCGTAGGTCCTGCCCCCAGAATGCTGTATAAATACGACGAACGAAGTAGGAGAAGGCAGATCATCAGTTAGTCACACAGAGAGATCCTCAGTAAGAGCCACAGATCAGATTATCAGTGAGAGATCAGCAGCAGAGATCGTTAGAGAGAGATAAGAGAAGAAGGAACCAGGACGAAGGATCAGAGGAAAAGTCGCTCGAGAGTTGGTTGAATTCTGGCCAAGTCGTCTTCAGGAGTGGACGACAGAGTTATTTCGACGTTGAGCGAGACTTCAGAGAAGAGACTTTCTGCTAGAGGTTTTCGGGAGTTCCTGCCCTTCAAGTATCAAGAATAGACATTATTTTCTGCAATACGGAGTCAAGAAGACGTCGGCAATCCCAGTTCTCCTTTTGTGAAGCCATTGTTTTGAGTCGCAAAACTGGCCAGCAAGTATTTGAATTACCTCACTGTTCCCCTAGTTCACGCATTGTAAGATTTTACCTTTTTATGTAAATAGGATATACCATTCTGCATTTATCTTTGTTGGTAAGCTTGTAAATAAACCTTTGTTCTGTTAGTGTTTCTTTCTATATTCGTATCCCCAGTTTCAACTGTTGGTGTTAAATTTTTTTCTTTTTTAATTTCATATCGAACCTGAAGCGGACCTCTCTCAGAGGCCGTAACAGCTACTTACCTACCGAACTGTGTCATATGAGAGAGAAAAAGGAGGAGGTGCATTTTTTCACAAGTGCATTTATGCAGTATATATTTGTTACATATATTGGGAAAAAGGTACACAAGTGCCTTTTGCATAAAGTTTTCAGTTTAAAGTGTCATGGTAGTAGTTTATAAGCATAATGAGATATTGACAAAATTAGATGAGGAGGGGTACAGAGTTTAATCCTGAACACCCCTAGATTTTTTTTACTTCCCTTTACCTGGATTTTGCCAGTATCCAACAGGTCCTTGGCTATATAATCCAGATAATTGAAGGATTACTGCTCAATTTTGCTACCTTTTGAAGCTGAATGATTGTCCTATAAAATAGCATAAAAATATATTCCAAAATAACTCTTTGATAGCATACTGGGTAGAAATTACAAGATAAAATTTTGCACTTTCCCTGCCACTAAAAAAAAAATTGTGATAAAGTTTTTGTTTTTTATTCATAGCACACCCAGATAAATTACATAGTTATTGCAATGCAAAACCTTGTAATTATAGCATGAAAATATGACAAAATGAATGACAAAGCTGCATCATGTGTTCCATAAAAGAAAGTCATCCATGTGATATGCACATAAAACTTTCTTTGCCTTTTTTGTTGTAAGAACGTACCTAAGAACATACCTTAGAATTTTCATGGTAGGTTGTTCAATTTTATTTCACTTGGCACAAAAGAAGTCCATAAATAAATTTATATAGGGGAAGCTGAGTATAGTTACCCACTTACTGCTATGCAAAAGTTGTAATTATACCTATGAAAATATGCAAAAATTAATGATAAACTAGTGTCCCGTTTTGGGTAAAATAAGTAGCACTCAGTATGTAGTGTTCATTGCTCTCTCTCTCAGAAAATGATAAATGATGTACCTAATTATAGAATAAAAACTAAAAATATACAAAACAAATATGTTACATAATTATACAAAATATATTTCCTCTCTCTCCCTTGCAGAAAAAAAAGATATGTACATGATGGAAGTATGAGACAAAAATCTAAAACTACGAAACAAATATACATGTTACATATGTATAAAAAATATTAAGAACACGACAAAAATTATTCTCAACTTGTCTGCTGGTTTGAGCAGTCTTTATTTTTTATGTTTCCATACATCATCAAAATGCAAACGACTTAAATTTGGATGATGTCTATATCAGTCATCAGTAAGCAAAAAGAATTAAGTAGAGAACTCCCAAATCCAGTAGTAATGTACAGACTTAAGTAGGTAACTCCCAAATCCAGTAGTAATGTACAGACTTAAGTAGAGAACTCCCAAATCCAGTAGTAATGTTTTAAGGATGAAATAAACGAAAGGAGAGAGCCACCTCTTCTTGCCGCTGAAGAAAAGACCAAGCAAAAATCCATGAGCACTGGCAAATAAGAGAATTCAACCACCAATAAATATGCCTCTCCTGGCTGAATATCACCTCTGTATTGACTAAATTCTGATTTTGATCTCATTTTTTTTTTTATTTAGTAAAATATTGGTTTGAAAGCTTTCATGAACACATTCAATACACATTTCAGGGGAATTTGTAAGCTCTACTAAAATCATTAGCTACCAAAAAACATAAAAAAAGGGTCGTACCTATATATTCCTCTCTCTTCACGTAAATTTGAGGTTTCAGCCCTGTAGCACCGTGAAACAGCAGCCATTTTTAAAGGAAGATCATTAAGACAATACTGTCTGTTTCTGAGATACCCTCCTATTGCCATTTCTGCTGTTCCTGAAAGGCATACATCATCTAACCCCTCAATTCGGTATACCTGTTAAGTAATAAATCAAAATATACAATACAACGAGCAAACCAGGGGTATTCATTGTGTATTACTGAAACTGTATACAAAAAATTTATTTATAAAATTTCAGTACTTTATAGCATACAAACCATAGTTTTGCAACAGTAATCAAAACCAAACTAATTCAAATGAAGTTTTGTCGGGTTTTAACTAAGAGCTAACTAGTTACAGTGGTACCTCGAGATACGAAAGGCTCAACTTACGAAAAACTCGAGATACGAAAGCTAACACGAAAAATTTAACGGCTCTATATATGAAAATTGCTCAAGATACGAAAGGTTGTTGCTGTAGTCTGAGATTCGCCCGGACTACCGATAACAATTTTGAAACTCGCACGCTGCCAACTGAGTAGACTCGCCACCATCCTCCCGCTCTCCCATTGGTTCCTGATGCTAGTCACCGCCATGAGATCCTTCTCTCCTATTGGTCAACATCCCTCCCATCATGCATCTACATACTAGTACGTAGCAGCGTTCTTCTTCAGCCATTGCTTCTTACCAGTGTTACTGTTATCGTACGCACGTGGAATTCGTTCGTTTACATACACGATTTCGTTTGTTAACGTAAATTTGTGTTAGTGATTTCGTTGTGCTACTTTATCGTGTTGTGTGAGAACCTAATTAGTATACGTACTTCATTACTTAATTACTTACAGTATAGTCATGAGTCCCAAGAAAGTTGCTGAAGTTCACAGAAAGAAGAGAATGCTTTCTATGCAGACAAAGATGGAGATAATAAAAAAGTATGAAGCTGGCTTGCGGTCGAGTGTGATCGCTAAGGAATACGGCCGAAATCCTTCGACGATAGGCACCATCCTTAAGCAGAAGGAAGCCATCAAAGCAGCTACACCTTCCAAGGGCGTGACTATTTTGTCCAACAAGAGGAGCCATGTGCATGATGAAATGGAAAGGCTGCTTCATCTATGGATTGAGGACAAAGACATCGATGGCGATACGATAACCGAGACGGCAATCTGCCAGAAGGCCAGCGCTATTTTCGGCGATTTGATTGCCCAAGCCGAAGACGACAGAGGAGAGGGGACATCGACGGCAACCCCAGAGTTCAAGGCTTCTCGTGGGTGGTTCGAAAAATTCCGTAAACGGACTGGCATCCATTCGGTGGTGAAGAAATTGAAACTTTGTAAAATACGTAAAGTATAAAAAAGTAAAAAAAATGTAAAAATCAAAAAAAGAAAAAAAAATTTAGTTTTAAGTTTTTTGTAAAGTGTTACAGTTTTGTTAATGTGTTTTGTAAAGTTCAGTTTGTTTTTCTGACATTTTTTTATGTGTTTCGTAAAGTTAAGTGTACGTATCTGCCGTTTGTCCTCCTCCTCTGTCGCCACTTTTGGAGATAGCCTCACTCGAAAGGTAAGCTTCCACATTTTACGTGCAGTATTTCTTGTATACCATGTACACTAATACACTTTATTTACAGGTTAATTTGCATTTGGTTATTAAGTTAGGTATTGAATGGTCCAAATTGTTGTAGTATTTCATTGTTTACAGGTCAATTTAGCTTTATTATGAAATTTACTGGGGTATTTTTGGAGGGCTTGGAATGGATTAGCCATTTTACATGTAAAATGTGGTCCAAGATACAAAAGCCTCATGATACGAAGGGCGCCTCGAAATGGATTAATTTCGTATCTCGAGGTACTACTGTATATGCTGAAGGAGTAGCTGACCACAAATGGTACCATAAGATGCTTTTTTTAGTTGCCAAAGATAGTACCTTCATGGTTAAAAAGTCTGGCATTCGAATAAAAATGTTCAAAATTTGCATCAGTACTGCCTTTTTAGTTTATAAGTTATCAATGACTCTACTGTCATCTTACATATATCAAATCTGAACACATTTTATTTTCTATTAAAAACATACTGTGGAACCTTGGTTTTTGTACACCCTAGTTTTCGTATGATTCAGTTTTTGTAGACTTTTTTTCGATGAAATTTTGTCTCAGGTTTCGCACGTTTCCTCGGGTTTTGTACACTCAGAAATGCTCATTCTGGGGCCTACTGTGTGACTAGGCCCTGTACCAGTGTCCAAACAAAGCATCCGTGTTCTCTTGTGACCCATTCTGCTTTTGTGGTTGTTTTTTTGTGCTGTTTTTATTAAAGTACGACTACTAAATACGCCATCATGGGGCCAAAGAAAGTGCCAAGTGCCAGCCTTTCTATAAAAATGGTGAGAAAAACTATAGAATTTAAGAAAGAACTCAAGTGTTGGAGGGTGCTGCATGCCAATCACGGTAAGAAAATGCATACAAGTGCTGCTGTTAGTGAATTTAAGGCCAGCAGAGGCTGGTTTGAAAAATTCAGTAAGCAAACAGGCATGCACAAAGTGCCCACTTCAGTGATTAAGGACATGTTTACAAAGTGGAGTGATGTAAAAGATTTTGGGAAGGATTATCATCCACACAAAGATGTTGTAATGCATCTCTAACATCTTTAATGACAATGCCATGTTCCAATTTAGACAAATTTCAAAGAGACGTCAGAAACAAATGTCTCTGAACAGTTTTGCTGTGTGACGGGTCGTGACTTTCAAGCTGGCCCTAGTGCCACTAAAAACCAAAGAGGGGTAGTAACCCCAGACAGTGCTAGTAAAAAACAAAGAGCAGAAGTAACCCTAGATAGGTCCTTGATACCTGCTCCCCTTCTCTCCATCTTCCATATGCTAACAGGAGTCTTCCATGAAGGTCCATAAAGGTAAGTGTGATGTTAAATGTTCATTATTAGTTTAATTATTCATTTATATTTATTTCTCATTGTTTTCTATATGTAAAACTGTGTTTATTTCCTATAAAATATACTTTTGTTAATCTTTTTGGGTGTCTGGAATGCACTAATTATATTTACATTATTGCTTATGGGAATTATAATTTCAGTTTTCATACATTTCGGACTTTGTGGGAGGTTCTGGAATGGATTATGTATGAAAACCAAGGTTCCACTGTACATTGGCTCTGACATTAGCAACATCATGGTAATTTCAAAATGCTTAAGAGCCTGAAATCTTAACTGAAAATGTCTAGCAACATAGAGCATCGCTCTCATCTCTCCAATGATTTTGACCACTCAAACAATGACATTCATCAACTGTCAGATTTGCCACTTAATCACTTATCAGTTGTTAATTAACTAATCATTTATCCATTAAGTTGTGCTGCAGATAGCAATCATCTTTAGATTTTTGTATCTGTTCCATAGTGATCACCTGATAAATGCTGTCTTTCAATTATTAAAGGTCAATTACCGAAATAATGTTGTAATTTGTTTCACTTCTTATCCAGCAACTAGCCAATCTCGAGTATCTTTCACCTATACAAACTAAATTATCTAATCATCATCATCTTTATATTAACCATTACCGACTTCATCTGAAAATCCATAGTAAGACTGGTCATTGTCCACTATCAACAAGACACTTTCCATTATTTGAAGATGGTTTTCTTCCGTATGGTAGCTGGAGACTGTTATAATTTTGTCTGTTCTATATTTCTTATTTGTCTTACATAATCTCCTTATCATCTCTGTAATCATCTGCAACAACAGCATGTCCTGTTAATTGTCTGGTTCATACTGACTTTAGGCTGCTGGTTGGTCTGACTGTTGAACACCTCCTGCTTTGTTAATATTTGTATTTGCCTTTGCATTTTCACACTGGCTAATAACCAAGTTGCAGATCACCTTTGTTACACAATCTGCAAGAAAAAATTATAATTCTTGCAGTCAGTATTACTACCAATGTGAACTGCAGTTTTAGTGGCTACTATTTTTTCTGAGATTTGTTTTCCTAGGTAAAATGGTAGCAAATTTTTACTGGCCAAGGTTCCCACAAATAAAAATTGTTTCATTACAGTCCATTCTTTCTATTCTGTCTAATTGCAGTCCACAATGTTACCTGTATCACTTGCCTTTTGTCTGTTAAGACAAAACCTAGTTTCATTTCATATCCAATCCTCTCGACCAGGGGTTGGCAACCTCTGGCCCACAGGCCACATCCAGCCCACAAAGGATGCCCTTCTGGCCGCCAAATTAACTCCTGGACACTAATTATCGACCAGTGGTAACCTAGTTTACAGTACCGAGTGATCTTTATAGTAAATTTGATATCATGCTCACCAAGACACTTCATAGCTATCTGGCTCACACTCTCCAAAAGGTTGCCAACTCCTACTCCAGACCCTCAGGTATTTATAATTTAATATTCCTTATTTTCCATATTCCTACAAGGCTCTTAACATAGTTCTCAGGGTTTTCTTCAAGCTCACACCCTAAGATTTTTAAATAATCAATTTTCCATTTAAAGTGATCTATTGGAGTTTTTCAATTTATCAAGTGATAAAATACTGTATGTGGATGCTACAGGTCTTAGTTATTGTAGGCAGCTGGTGTTATTGGTTTCTAACTATAGTTGCGCAATTACAATCTGATCCTAAAAAAATGTACAGTACTTAGATGTATCCTTTGTGCAAAAGTGGGTTTCTCTTTAAGCTTTAAGATGTATTCTTTGCGCAAAGTGGATTTGTCTTTAAGGTTTAATATGATAGTTACAGATGTACATGGTGAGTGCGTGTTGGACTTCCAGCTATTCACCTTGCTGAAAACACAAACTTTCATTTTGCTAAGTCAAAAGAAACTATCCCAGACAACCAAAACTTCCTGCCTTTTAGTAAATGAAAGGTCTCTCTATACCATGATTCAACTCCAATACTCTGTTTGCAAGACAAAATCATATGTCACAGGAGTGCCTACTTCCCTTGATCAATAAGCAAAATATGACAAATTTATCATTAATTTGTACTTTTATATTACAAGCCACAGGTCTTAATAAAAGGATAAATCTTCCGGTGCCAGCTGGAAACTGGTAAAAAGAATTAAAATTGTAATGCAAAGAATCAGTGGCATTGGGGTTCATCTGTTGGTATGCATGAGACGTTGATTGTCGACCTGCTTTGAACCCCATGACGTAGCCAGTTTTCTTCCAACCCAGGAACAAAATTTAAGGGATGGCTAGAGGTGGGGAGTCTATGTTAAGACTGCAGATTTGTTAGCTATGAAAAATACAAATTAAAAATACATTTGTCATTTGTTCATATTAGGAACAAACCATGGGTCTTAACATAAGGATAGACACTTTTGGTGGGAGAAAAGTCTTGAACTTAATGGAGGTTTAACACACCAGGTCTCACTTCCTGCATCAGTGGATGCAAAGGAAGTATGCAAGCCTCTGACCTGTTGAATATATATATGTGTATCCCACAGTTAGACCACTGGGGTAAAATATAATGTAAAGATTCATTGCATGTGGGGAAGTTAAAGAACTATATCTATTTGGATAATCAACTAAGGTACCCACCTAATCTTGTTTGTTATCATTCCTCGCTCTCCTTGCTAAAGAGAGGTTGGACTTTGCTACTGATAGTTTATACTGTATTCATGTAGGATATTAAAAACTCCAATAGTAAGGTTGCTCACTCACAAGCATCTAGCCAGTTCCAGCTTATGATGGATCAATCTCGTTGCTACCCACTGTTAGAAAAGGAAGGGAAAAGGGAAAGGGAAAAAGACCAGTCATCTCAATCACTTTAGTTTCCATACCGTCATCTTAGGTTAGATACAATTTGTTGAGGAGTCACCACCGGACCCAAGGAAAGTGCCCAAAGACCATGAGCAACATCCCTTAGGTAGGAGGATGCGAAGGTGGTTTGGCAAAGCCAAGAACCAGCCTACAAAATCTTCAGAACACACCAGTTCTTTCTGAATGCCATGAAGTTCTCCCACTCTCTTCGACGAAGATAAGGCCACTAGGAATAATGTCTTGAGGGTCAAACTTCCTTCCAACAACTGCCATAAAGGTTCATATAGGGCATGAGTGAGACTACGCACTAAGCACCAAAGTAAGGTCCCAAGTAGGTGGTTTAAGTTCTCTAGGAGAACAAGACTGTTCAGAGCTCTTGAGCAGCATGATGTCAAAAGAGGTTAGCTTAACATCTTTTAAATGAAGAAACACTCCCAAGGCAGTCCTATAGCCATTAAAGCCAGAAACACAAGGAGTTTCCCCGTGCGAAGGAAATCCGCTATCTGTTGAACAGAAATTCCGACTGGAGAGAAACCCTTTTGACAATACCAATCTCAGTAAATGGCCCATTTTCCCTGGTACACAGCTGAGGTAGATCTTCTGAGATAGCCAGACATCTCTACCTCTATTCTGTGAGAAAAACCACTCACTCGCAGAAGATACTGGATAGTCTCCAGCCGTGAAGAGATGGGACCCAACTGAACGATATCTTTCCTCATGAGGTTTGCAGAGGAGATTGTGCCATGTGGGAATTTTTCTCGTAGCTCCAAATCTGGGAACCATTATGCTTGAGACCACAAAGGAGCTAGGGGTCATGCGGGGTATGCTCTCTTGATCAACTTACTAGTCAAGAGAAATGACAATTTGAACACCATTTCTTGGGCAACTAGAAGTTAACGAACAAGTCATTGGAATTAGGTTGAAAGTCTAGTATTTAAGGAGGACCATAGACGTCATACCATCATTGGCGCCACAGGACCACGTAAGGGGAGTGATCCATCTCACTAAGACTTTCGAAACATGAAGAATGACAAAAGGTGCAAGAATGCAGATCAAAACAGCACTAACTTCAGGAAGATGAGAAAATAAGGACTATGATCAAGCTTCTTCAGAGGTTGAAAGAATTTCTGGAAGTCAAGGTGCCAAGATCAATTGTCGTTATAGATTGACTTTAGCAAATAACTTGAAATATCATCCATCTTGCTTGTGATGTCTGGTTGGCCACTGCACTGAATGTACTTCTGTCTGCTTGTGTACTTGTACTGCCATAGAGTAGATGAATGAACACTAGGACCTTTCGGTGATCATGGCACTACCATGGTGTCATTGCTGTCATGCTGAGGAGTCTATCTTGAATTTTGAGACTCTTGAAAGTCTAAAACGATCTGCATTTAAGTTCCAAAAAAGGAAGTTTTGGAGCCTATTACCCAGGTCAATGTTCCGAAGAATGAAAAATCTCTGGAGGAGGATAGGGTAACCATAGTACGTACTACCTTGGTGTAATTGCTATAAAAGGAATTCTTAATCGTACACAGACTCCTGAAACTGTCTTAAGATCCACACAATATTCTCTCCTTGGGTGTGGATCAACTGGTAATTGCAGCAGCAGCAGCTACTGCTTAAATCTCCCATTCCTCGCACCCCTAAAATGAGCAGGAACCCTGGAACAAGTTGTTGGAACTTAGTTTGGAGGTGTTGTTGATATTCCGACTAATCAAGTAAAATGAATGGAATTTGTAAGCCCATGACTTGAAACATGGATGCGAAAGATATCTTCTAGACGCCAACAGCATCTGACGCTTCTAGGTCACTTATCCTAGTATGTACTGACTAGTCCAAATGTTTCTGACCATGGATGTGAAAGACCAAGAACCAACTCTACTTCTTCTAAGCATTACCATTACAATTTCGATTTTTGTGTCCATTATACCTTCTAAACATTACCATTACAATTTTGATTTTTGTGTCCATTAATTCATCTAAACCCTCATTAGCTGTATGAAACTAGACATTACAGCAATATGAAAATATACAAGAAATTTTATTGCTGCTGAAGAATTTTTGTACAATACAACATGACAAGGAAAGACTTCACTAATTATTTACAATGGAATACGACAAAGAGATATACAGTTAAGTCCAAAACATATGTTTTTGCATATATACTGACCTGAGTTCGTTCTCCTCTAGTGCTCATGCCACAGCTTTCAATAATGCTGGAATAAAGCAGGTCTGGAACTGACATAAGGGTAAATCCTTGCTTCACTAAATATGAAACTGTATACCTGAAAGAAATACAACATTTTAATCCTTATTTGTGTTTAGTAAGTACAGTAAACCGATTCAGATTTATACAGGATGGGGGTCCTGCCTAGATCTATGCAACATTCTATAATCGACTAGTAATATATTAACTTACGGCCTACGTTGTTATTAATTCAAATTTCTCTATTCACACAGAAAGATCCTAGAACTAAAGGTGACTACAGTTTTTTTTCTCAATATGACAGCTTAGAAACCTTCAGAAATATGACAAACTTATAATTAATTTGTATTTTTCATAGCTAACAAACCTCCAGTCTAAACATAAGAATAAATCTTGTAGCACCAGCTAGAAACCAGTAAAAAAAAAATTATAATGTAAGGAATCAGTGGCATTGGGCTTCAGCTGTTGTTACGTGTGAGGCATTGGCTGTCGACCTGCTTTGAACCCCGTGATGTCGCCAGTTTCTTCCAGCCCAGGAACAAAAATAAGAGGGGTGGCTAGAAGCAGGTTTTGTTAGCTATAAAAATACAAAATTATAAATTTGTCATTTGTTCATATTCACAGTATCCTGGGTCTTAACGTAAGGATAGACTAACTTTTGGTGGGAGGAAAGAAAGTCTTGAACTGACTGGAAGTTCAGCACATATGGTCTCATTTCCTGGATGGGTTGACGCAAAGGAAGTGGACAAGACTATGACTTGTTGGATATGTATGTAGCCAGCAGTCAAACTAATGGGCTACAATACAATGTAAAGTTTCATTGCATGGGAGGAAGTTAAAGATCTATATCTGTTTGGATAACAAACTAAGGTAACCACCTAATCTTGTTTGTTATCATTCCTCTTTCTCCTTGTTAGAGAGAGGATGGACTTGCTACTAATAGATTATATTCATGTAGGATATTAAAAAACTAACAGTAAAGCTGCTCACTCACCTTTATCTAGCCAGTTCCAGTGTATGATGGATCAATCTTCTCACCGCTCGCTGGTAGAGAAGGAAAGGAAAAAGACCAGTCATCTTAATCACTCTCACTTTCATAGCATCACCTGAGGTTAGACACAAACTGTCCTGAAAAGGGTACTGGATGAACTACACAAATTGTTGAGCAGCCACCACCTGACCCAAGTAAAAAGTGTCCAAGGGCCTGTGGGCAACATCCCTTAGGTAGAAGGATGTGAAGGTGGTTTGGCAGAGCCAAGAACTAGTCTTCAAAATCCTCTGAACATGCCAGTTCTTTTTGAATGCCGAGGAGGGGCCTAAAGCCCTCAGATCATGTGCTCTTGCATACACTGTATCAGCTTTAGAGGCTGAAGAGGACATAAGCATGTCTAATCACTTCATGCAGGCACACCAGAGAACAGTAATCTAGCAAAGGGATTACAAACGACCTAAAACAGGTTGCATTGATTTTATCACTGTTATACATACATGAGGCCTTACAAACAATACCTAACTTTTGTGCAGCATTTGCTGACACTTTCATTAGGTGTTCCTCAAAAGTTAGATGCGAGTCAATCATTACCCCAAGAATAGTTCAAGCTTCAGGCTCGTTCAGCTAATTTCCATCCACCTGAAGGGAAGGATGAAGTTGGAAATCTGTACAAGATCTGCTAATTAATAGCAGTTTCATCTCACTGAAGTTCAACCTCATACCTCACGAACTACACCATTCCTTGATCTGGTCCATGTCCTGATTGAGGCTATTAGTAGTAGTGGAATGGAAGACGAGCAAGACACAAAGATAGATGATGCAAATTTGGTCCACTAAATTACTTATATGTATAGTTTCCTCTTTTAGGAATTACTGTAATTTCTCTCGGCTGTATGATAAGTTCTATTCACAGCACAGCGAGACTCAACATAAATGATGTAATTTTTATTTGAATGATTTTGTCTCTATGCACTGAATTTGGTCTGTTTGTAATGGTAGGCTCATCTACAAGTATCATCAAACCATGGTTGATCATTTGTCCTAAATTTGATGACATTTCTAGGGATCTAATTAAAATAGCCATCAGCATTTCATTTAACATCTTGGGATCAGGATCTAATATGCATAGCATCTGCAATATTAAGTGCCTGACAAGCTTCAATAATGCAATACCAGTTGGATATGGATTTCAACCAGACCAATTTTCCATTAGTGGAATTAAGAATATAGTGATTGACAGATATTTCCATCTCAATGGTGTAATAATCAGAAGTGCTTATATATATTCACAGAACTTGGACTTCTCAATAGCTGGAACCTCTTTGAATATGAGGTTTAATATATTACTGGAAATGTGCATGGGTTCTTCATTTAGCTATATAAAATCAGAGGATACACAGAAATCAAGAGCAGACCGGCTATGTTGATCTGTGGAATTTGAATTTAGCCACTCAGTGTGCTTTGCATTTGTCTCCAGAAATAATAAACTAATCATCTCCAAAAGACGGTCATATATATATATATATATATATATATATATATATATATATATATATATATATATATATATATATATATACATATAATATATTACAGGCAGTCCCAGGGTTACGATGGGGGTTCCAATCTTGAGACGCGTCGTAAGCCGAAACTTGTCGTAAGCCAAAACATCGTAAAAAATCCTAAGAAAACCTTACTTTTAATGCTTTGGGTGCATTGAAAACTATGTAAACTTCATTCTTATTGCATGTTTCATTAAAAATAAATATTGACTATTTTGCTTTTTTGGTGTCATATTTCATCTGCCAGATGATCGTTGTAGGCATCGTAACCCTGGAAATAATGTCTGATTAATATAATTGAGACGCGCATTAACCTCAGAACGTCCTAACCCAAACCCGTAGTAACCCGGGGACTGTCTGTATGTAATATATAATATAATTAATAATATAATAATATATATATATATATATATATATATATAGCATATATATCTATATATATATAGCTATATATATATATATATCTATATATATATATTCGATATACATATATTATTAATATATTATTAATATATATATATATATATAATATATAGATACATATATCTATATATAGAATATATGATATATATATATCATATATATATATTTTAAAAAATATCTATATAGATATATATACATATATATATTATAGATAATATATATAATATATATATATATAATTTATATATATATAATATTTTATATATATATATATATATATATATATATATATAATAAGATTATAAGATATATAGATATATAAGATATATATTATAATTTATATATATATATATATAGATACTATAATATATTATATATATATATATAGAATATATTATTATATATATATATAGATATATCATATATATATAAATATATATATATATATATCTATCCTATATATTATATATATACCACATACATACATACATACATATACATACATACATAATACATAATATATACATATATATATATATATATATATAATATATATATATATATATATATATATATATATTCAGTTGTATTCCACATAGAAAAATGAAAAAAGGTATATCTCAGAAAATGCCCAACAGTTTCGTCTCCAATGGACCTCTTCTTGGAGCGTTTATTAAGGAAAGAGATAAAGTTTACAGTGCATGCGGCCAAGAAAGGCCTAAAATGTTTTTAAACATACAGTTACCAAAAACTAGCAGTTTGAGCTACAAACTATTCAGTAGTAAAATAACAATAAAAACAAGAAATACCAAAATATCTAACGAGGTAATACATCCATTTGAAACAGCATAACATACAGTACATATTAACAAAGCCTATTACTATATGATAGTTAATGGATAACATTATCCAATTTGTACTGACGTTTCATGAAATGTAAGATAAAAGGATCTAATTTATACAAACCAGGCGATAAATTAAAATTTTTTCCTTTGCTGTGAACAATGCAAGCTGTCTCTATCAAATTTCTTTCAATAAAACATGTGCTCTTAAACAAATCTTTGACCCGAGCCAGTCAATCGGTGCATTACATAAACTACTATGAACACATAAAGCATTGCTCGTATTATTTGTTCGTATATTATATTTATGATTTAAAATGCGTTTTTCGAGTGTCTTCCCAGATTGTCCTATATAAAAACTACCGCACTTGCATGGATCTTATATATGACTCCTTCATTGTTCTCCGGACTATTATGAATTAAAGTTTTTCCAATGGTGCTAGGATATGAAAAAGTTGTACTAAAACCAAGTAACTTTAGGGGGTAGACTATATATATATATATATATATATATATATATATATATATATATATATATATATATATATATATGACTGGTAAAAATGTTCTGTAACAACAGAATTCCACACTAATCTATATATATATTATATAGTATATATATATATATATATATATATCTTATATATTATTATATATATATATATATAAATATATAATATATATATATATTATATATATATACATATATCTATATATACATTATATCATATATTACATATTATCTATATCTATATATATATATATAGATTATTAATATATATATATTATATATATATAGGA
>NC_087210.1:58597540-58620040 GCF_015104395.2 Macrobrachium nipponense
TATTACTATATATAATAATTTTAGTTATATCTTTATTAATATATATAAACAGTGGTCCCCCCCCGTATTCGCGGGGGATGCGTACCAGACCCCACGTGTGAAATAGTTAGGAACCCACAACAAATATTTGGAACCCCTATAAAAATGATAAAAACAGCCTATTTTGTTAGTTAAAACTCAAGAAAAACCCACTAAAAATTTTCCTACATGGTTTTTTAAGTTTTATCACAAAAAGTGCATTTTATGATGAAATTCATCAAAAAAACCAGGAATTCGTGGATATTTATCATAGAAAAAATACCGCGAATGCTCGAATTTTCCGCAAATAATGCAGGGAAACGTTCCCCAGAGAAATCCGCGAATGTGTGAGTCCGCGAATCTGGAGAACGCGAATACAGGGGGTCCACTGTATGTATATATATATGATATATATATATATATATATATATATATATATATATATGATAAATATATATATATATATATATATATATATATAATACATATATAACATCCTAATTTTTCTGACAATAAAATAGGTCGTTCAGACTTACAGTATACAGCCATACCTTGCAATTGTGGGATGTTACAATGATAAAGTCAATGGCATCAAACCCTGGGATTAAAAACTCGACCTTTGACTTGCTACTACTTACAATAGTCTCAAATAAAAACAACAAATCTAGGTTACAGGCACAACTCTGGAGATGAAGAAAATTTTACCTTAAGCCCCAAATATTTGAGTAAAGTGCTTTGCAATTTTTCTTGCTGTAATGAGTAACAAGCCCAGGGTTCAGCTAAATGTCTCCTGAAAGAATTAAAATTAACAACCTACAATCAGCATCAAAACTAATAAACAAACTCACAACAAAAGTAACATTGTAAAAATCAACAGAACAATAAACAATACCAACAACAACAAGAGTATTTACATTATTTACAAAAATTCTGTTGAGAGTATAAAAAACATCACCAAATGTCCTTGAAAGAAAAGTGACGGAAGCAACAAGTCAACAAGGTGGGGCTGGTACACCTTGTAAAGCAAAAGAAATCTGCTAGGTTGGCCACAACAGCTGGGAAGGACAAGTCAGGATGGATTTAGAAATGAAGCGCTCAGAAGGAAAAGATTAGGTAAAGACAACGGCACTTCCACCATAATCCATCAAGCACCTTCCGCTTTCCCATCTGCCTGTCCTATATACCTTTCATAAAAACAAGAAAGGGAATGAAAAAGAGGATAAATTGTACTCTCAGGCAAGTGAACTCAAAACCCAGGATCATGAAAAGCCACAGTACAATGGCTATTGCACAGTCCAAGGTTGGAAAAATGATATTGTTATGATACAATAAAGTTTGTTCATACTTACCTGGCAGATATATATATAGCTGTATTTTCTGAAGTCCGACAGAATTTTAAAAACTTCCGACACACGCAGTGGTCGGCCAGGTGGTTAGTACCCATTCCCGCCGCTGGGAGGCGGGTATCAGGAACCATTCCCATTTTCTATTCATAATTTTTATTTCCACTGTCCCCTGAGGGGAAGTGGGTGGGTACTTGATTATATATATCTGCCAGGTAAGTATGAACAAACTTTATTGTATCATAACAATATCATTTTGTTCATGAAACTTACCTGTCAGATATATATATAGCTGAATCCCACCTTTGGAGGTGGGAAGGGACAGAATAGAAGGATTTTGGGAAACAAATGCATGCAGATGATTTACATCTTGGTTCCACTTGTTAGCATAGCTGGCTTCGTGGTTACTGCCACGTAAGTCTGCTTGTGCTACTAGAGTGCCAGCCGAGGTAGAGACCTATATAGCTGGTGCACTCCAGATGATCTGTCAACAGGGCGAGACCACAACCTGACTAGACCATATTGACCATACCATGAGGGCTAAGAAGATATATATATATATATATATATATATATATATATATATATATATATATATATATATATATATATATATATATATATATATATATATATATATATATATATATATATATATATATCACCACCTGACCAACCTAGCCAAAGTTAAGGTGTTTTAACTAAGGCTTAAGAGTTAAGAAGTCGCCGTTGTCGGCGACTCAACAACTAAATTAAGAGCTCTTCCTAACCATTTTCTACAGGATAGGATGAGTGGTACTTCTTGCCCCCAAGATTGTGTCTGCAGACACGTATGGCCCTAGCGAGCAGCAGATCTCATATGCCATCTTCACATCTCGCAGGGAGTGTGAAGTGAACACAGAGTTGCTTCGCTAAAACATGGTACTCAGGATGTTGCTGAGTGCCATGCTCTGTTGAAATGCTTCCGAGGCCGCGCCCTCACCTCGTGAGCATTCAGATAAAAAGATTTCAAATCTTTGTGCAAACACATGAAGGAGCATTTTTGAAAGAACTCCTTAACACTAAACCCAGGGTGTTCTTCGATATGGGCAAGTCTGGTCTTTTTCGGAACACTGCAGATTGCCCGAATGACTTCGACTTTCTTGAGTTTTAAGTAGATAAAACTTGAGAGACCCGACAGGGCACAGGACTCTCTCTGGCTCCTGCCCACTAACTTGTGCCATCCTTGCTTCCAAGCTCCTGGCCCAAGGACAAAACGGGTTTCCATTCTTAGGCCACAACGGAAGGCTTAGAGAGCACACCGCCTTGTGTTCTCTAAGCCAAAACTTGTGACGATGGCTTAAAATTTCACTAACCCTCTTTGTCGTATCTAGGGTGGTTAGAAGAAGGCCTTCCTGATCACATGCAAGAAGTTAACAGGTAGGAGAGGTTCGAATGCTTTGACATCAAGAACTTCAGACTATGTCTAAGTTCCATATTGAAAGCTTCGATCTGGACATGCACAGTCAGTCCGTCTGTACTAAAGTCAGGTGACCGACCAGTCAGACGAATCAAGGACAGCAAGGCTGTACCCTGAAGACCATAAGGCACTATTCTTCGCTGAAGGATGAGTGTCTGGACTGCCTGGGCGATTCAATCTAAGCAAACCTTGGGGGTGTATCAACGCAACCCAACGTCGTCAGCGAATCAACTCCTGACTCGAGCTTCTGGTGCCAGGAGAAAGGAGCGAGGAGCAAAAAGGCGATTCAGTCCCGAAGGAAGAATGCTGACAGTCCAACCTGGTCTCATGTTACACGATCATCGGGGGTGTATAAACGCAACCGACTTCGTCAACAAGAAACTCAGGGCTACTATATGTCGCCTGATCTCGCACGAGTGTCTGACTCCGAGAAAACAGGTGAGACAAAAAGTAGATGGTGAGCGAGTTTCGAGATTCCACAGAACTCAAAGATCGTGAAGGGCTTTGTTGTTTGACAGACGCAAATCTCTGAGCCCAAAGGCCGTCAACAACATATTTGAATATTCTTTAATAGTTGTGACTGCCAGCTTATCCCATTCTTCAGACGGAAATGGAAGACGGTAATCTTATTCCTGTCAACATCTCGATAGTCTGAACGTAGTCAGACTCAGAGCGGAGAGGTTATAGGTACCTTTCGAGTTAGAGTAGACCGACTCTCTCGGAAAAGGTCCTTGGAAAGTGAACTAGGAAGTATGTGACCTCTGTGAATCCAGGATCCTGAAGGCCAACATGGGGCGATCAGCGTCATTGTCGCTCCCTGTGACGTCATAAATCCTCTTATTACATTTCCTAAGCGATTGAAAAAGGGGAAAAGAGACTAAACATCCATCCCCGTTCAATATCATAGGATGGCGTTTAATGGTACCGATCCCGGATCGAGAATAAGGGAGCAGAGAAGAAGCCTCTTCGTCCTCAACATATCGAAGAGAAGAATGAAAGGGCGTCCCTAAAGTCTACACAACTCTCAACTTACTTCTAAAGAAAGATTCCACTCGGAAGTGAATAGTTGCTGTCGTCAATCGAGACGATTCGTACGGACTTTTGCAATCCTGTAACGAACCTGTAGAGGATCGTTACATTCTACGCCTGTTGTTATAATAGGCTCTTTCTCGTAAACTCGAACAAGGACCGAGAGAAGATACTTCTTAAGATATGAGAGAGCTGTGGAATATCAGAGTTGATCTGGACCACTGGTTCCCAAAAACTCGTTTCGAGGACTGGAGGGACTACCGAATCGCTTTTACTTCTTTCAGATTAAGATCCAGGACATCTGAAACCCTATCCAGATGTCCGGCACCTTCTTTCTATCACCTCAGGTGATAGACGCACTGAGAGATGTTCAGAATCATTCCTAGATCTAGAATAATATTTCAGTTTCCCGGTAGGAAAAAACTGTGGTCTGAATTGCAGTCTATTCGGGGAAACAAACTTCTTCAGGAAGGAAATGGTCCCCAGCAAGCTCATCCATTCCCTCCCCGAGTATGCTTACTTCCCTAATAAGGCTGCGCTTTGCCTAAGCAGGAGAGCAAATCAAAAGTGCAATGTTGCGGTAGACTCGTAGTTCCATACCGTGCGGTAACGAGCACCGAAAGGATTAAGAGATAACTGTTGAACTAGTAAGGCCAAAACGAATGCAACGTTTTATTCATTCACGTAAGAAATCCCCTCAATCTTAGGCTAAAGTCCGTGATTGTAGGACAGAGATACAGTAGTCAGTCAATCCCCCGCAGGAGAGACGTAACCGTCAGCACAGAGATACGGTTAGTCAGTCAATCCCGCAGGAGAGAGAGACGTAACCTACAGCGCATGACAGCGCACGATCTGTTACTGGCTCGGTTGGACTGGAGGACAGACACAGCGTGACAGCAGCAGCCAGCAGCTTACGAACGTCGTCTCTTAACTTTATGTCTGGGTTGCCAGCTACCCTATTCTACGAAGAAATAGGTCCGTTATTTTTTGAGCAGAAAGACTCTCAAGCTGGTATATTTAAGCGAAACAGAAAACGCTAAATATAGATGCGTTTGTGTCGTCAGAACACTACCATACAACGGTAAAAGATAAATCGGAAACTCCTAGAAGGCTGCAGGGAGTAACGATTAAATGTCCTTAAAATAGACAATAGACCTCTCGGTTGCCATCCGAAGAGGTAACTACAGCAAGCGTATGTGACTTGAACCAACCAGAAGTAAAAAAAACAAAAAAAAAAAAAAGCAAGGCAAAATATGAAATTATATCACAATAAAGTTTGTTCATACTTACCTGGCAGACATATATATAGCTGAATTCGGAAATACAGCTACATACATATCTGACAGGCAAGTTTCATGAACAAAACTTAAGAGAATCGAAGCAGTCCGCTCAAGCTTCTTATGTTTATTGGACATAAGCGTTCATTGATGTAGTCTACAAGTCTGTTTCTTGTACGAGTCTGCGAATGACGAATGAGAGCTCTTCCGAATCTTGTCAATAAGAGCTTATTCGCTTACGCAATATCAAGTTAATGAGATGTTTGTCAATGAGAACTAACCCATTTACGGGACAAAGAGATATTTTGTCAATGAGGGGATACCCACTTACTGACAAAACGAAAAGTATATTGTCAATGGGGAAAGTCACTGAATTGACAAAACGTAATCCAGGAAGTCGAGCATTTAATTTTTCCGATTCCCGTCTCAAACGAGGAAGGGGCAAGAATCCTGTTAAGAGACTGGGCTTACGGCAGGTAGAACGACGATGTTCAATTCGGCAGCGTAGTCCCGACTAGAAACTAACAAAATCTTTCATCTGAAAAACCCTTTCAGATGGGCTAAAAAGCTTGCAAAATTATCCTGGGAAGAGGAAGAAACTCTCCAACCAGCTTCCTCTCCCGTATCACAACTAATGCCTGCTAAAGCTTAAAATTTATTGGCAGTATGGCAAAGGAAGTCCTGTCTTGCGCTTTCCTGAAGAGCGTCCTTTTGATGAGTGCCTTTGCAAGAATCCTACTGAACGTTGCCGAGAGTCCTGACGTGCAGGACATCGAGCCTTACATAACCCGTAACTGCCTTATCGCAAAGTCTTGACTGCGGTAGTGGCAACTTAAATTTATTGGCAGAATGGCAAAGGTTGCGGTAGAGCAAACGAGATCTTCCCTTGACCTTTCCTTAACTCCATCCACCTATGCGAAAAGCAATATTAATTGACAGAGACCTCTTGAATTCACGAAACCCGATGTCTTGCTGGGTTTCGAAGAAGTTGTCTGTTCACTTTAAGCTTCCTCCGAAGCACTGCCTACTTCACATTCTTTGCAGGTGAGGTAGAAGGTATCACCGAAGGTAGGAGGTAAAAATTCTTTAGGCCCAAATCTGAAACAAGAGCTTGAAGAGTTCAACAGAAACGTTCAGCCAGGCGATACACCTGGCGTGCGCTGGTGCACGCTCGGCGTCCACTGCGCGCGCTTGGCGTCTACTGTGAGCCGCTCGGCGTCCACTGGAGCGCGCGCTCGGCGTCCACTGGCGCGCGCTTGGCGTGCACCCGCGCGCGCCTGGAGTCCATCCGAGCGTCCGCTCTCAAAAGCTTCCTGCTACTATGACTTCTTTTACGTATTTCTCGGTGGAAAGACGGACACGAGTTCAGGCGACGTTCGCCTTCTTACTTCTCACTGAAACGCATAACGAGAGAGAGAGAGAGAGGACGTGAAGCGTCCTCTTCTATAAAGCTTCTATTTAGAGGGCGCGAGTCCTTCCGAAAGCTCACCCCTGCACGGGGAGGACGCTTCGAGGACGAGAAGCAATCTTTCAGGATTCGTGCACGCGCACGCACTTTGGCAGTCTGGGGATTTTCATCAGAAACTGCCGAAGGCACGCCAGATCGGTGGGGGTTCCTTGTAACCCTCCTTAGGCTTTCGACATGCTCCCTCCCCGGGTCCTGGGAGTCAAGCAGAGGTCCCGGCCTAAGGAGCGAAACGAGGCCGATCTGACGCACCCCTCCACTACACAAGGGTATCACTGCACTTCTGCACTTCACTTTTACTCTCTAAAGCAAGCACTTTCGATTCTAAGTTACGAATCGAAAGAGTATCAGAGAAAGGGCAATTCCTCTACAGACACTGCTTAGGGCCCGAAGGCAACACTGCAGGGTTAGGAGTAACAATTACAGAAGTAGCACTTCACAGCAATGAAGGAGAGCGAGCACCTCTCGTAGACATATTCATAGCCCGTAGGCCATACTACAGGGTTAGGCAAAATAAAGTCTACAGGAAGGTTAGCAGGTTCACTACCCTGACTTTTGTTACTGATTAATTGCGTACATACGAATCATACGTCTTCCTTACGGAATTAGACATGTTTACTGATTAATTGCGTACATACGAATCATACGTCTTCCTTACGGAATAGACAAAGTCTCACACTCCTTACATGACAAATCTCAACAAAGAAGCAAGACCCATACCCCTCGTACATACCAAGTGCGGATCTACCGAAGCTTTCGGTAGCCACACCCTATCTTTGCAGACAACCCCGTCTGAAACTAGCCTAACTAGATTCAGATATTTTATGCAAAAATGAATCAAATTCAAATCAATTTAAGATAGCGTATGCCTAGCCACAAATCCAAGTAAATAAATCAAAAGACAATTAGGATACTTAGCGGCAATGAAGTTTCCAAAATCCTAAGACGGAGGTACTGAAAACAGGTGTTTTCAGCACCGGCGACAGAAAAATTATGAATAGAAAATGGGAATGGTTCCTGATACCCGCCTCCCAGCGGCGGGAATGGGTACTAACCACCTGGCCGACCACTGCGTGTGTCGGAAGTTTTTAAAATTCTGTCGGACTTCAGAAAATACAGCTATATATATATCTGACAGGTAAGTTTCATGAACAAACAAGGGTTGTATCAAGAGACCATCTCTAAGAAGGTTACCTACCAAGGATAGAGTCCCTTCTACCCACTGGCTTTATTTCAGAATGCCCTTCTACTAGAAGAGTTGCCTGTCAAAGTAAAAGTTTCTTGTACACTAACTTGTGTAGGCAGGGATGTATGCCCTGAAGCATTGCTAAGGAAAGCCACATTAACCCACTACAGTTAAATGAGATGTGGAAGAGGGTTGGTTCTTGAAAGATAATCTGTAACCATTCTGAAGGACAAAGACTACACAGGGCCCATCCCTGCCTCATTGCCCAATGGCATGAAGGTCATCCCCTATTTACAGTAGCTGGAGAGGAACTGCCACCTTCAGCATCCTTCTCCTCTCTTCTCCCCCTTCCTCCATTCCTGTCCAGAGCTGGAAGGGAAAGCCATAAGGACTGGAAAGACTCCTAATCCTTCCCGAGGAAAAGTCTGGGTTCCATGTCTCTGTTTCCTGGAGGGGAGGCCCTGGCTGACATGGGACACAGAAGGGGCAGCATCCAGAAGGTTGGCTGTGGTTCCCTTAATACCAGAGGACTTTAAGGAGACTGTATAGTGGATCAAGATGTCCTGGCTATTAGAACACCTCTTCTCAACTGCCACCTCTACTTTACTCCTCAGAAATCATAAATGGCGAGACTACTCTCAGCAAACACTCACTGGAAGAATAGTACTTGTAGAGCATCCTCTGGCATGTCAAGGATGGGAAAGCAGTTTGCTCGATCTGCTGGAGCAAAGGGAATTTTCTTATCTACACAACAGTTTGGCAATCTGATCCACCAGCAGCAGCAAGCAGCAACTACAGCAGTCATGACTGCCTTGCCACCTGGGTGCACCCTAGAGTATACTCATCAATGTGATGGGTTGAAATCATGGTAAGCAATCCTGCATACTTTCATCTGTTTGGTTGAAACTGAACTAATGGAAACTGTAGCAGAGTACTTGCTCAAGTATGGTATTACGTACATACACATAGGAGTTTTGGACAAAACAGGAACACCCAGTATCTGCATGATCACATGCATTACATTTGGCTCGCCAGGTTACTTGTATTGTAATGCAGTGACCTTCCATGTACGACCCTCTAAATCAAGTGCACAATCTGAGAATTGTGTATGTGTATAATGAGAGCACTGGATGAACCAGGTACCACCCATGGGTTTACATGATCACACATACACATTGACATAAATAGTAAATATCATACAAAAGGGACCTGTTACAAATGAACCTTCTGTCTGCACAGAGGCTAAATGAAAACCACTATCCTGATCCTTCCTTTTGTTTTACCTATATGTGTCTTACACAAATTTCTCACAGGTCTTTGGACCACCTGGCTCATTTCTCTTATATTGCATGTTCTTATCAAAGAGGCTGTACAATAGACAGATGTATGGCAAGTATAGAAATAGAAATTTATAATGATAAAGTAGAGATAATTATACAGTAACTTTGTTATTGAAGGATGAGTAAATAAAGAGAAAACATGGAAAGAGAGAGTACAACTAATAAATACAAGGTAATAAAAAAAAACAACACGAAGTTTGCGATGTAGTAGAAGATGAGGTGCTCCTTTTATTGACTGGATATGCACTGAGAGAATGTTAACAATTCTCTCATCTAACACAAGTAGGTTACCATCTATATGCTATAAGGAAACTCGAAAGGAAGTGTTCACTCCAATGTAAGCTAAAATTAGCACATTTTGATATCCTGTACTATCTGTCAACAACTAAAATACTTTTGTAAGGACATGCCCTTGTTATTGCAACTATGAAATATTTCATCAACCAGTATCAATTCTAAGAACTAAAAATATCAGGTAAAAAGTAAAATCATTTTCTTAAAACTTGAAGTTTGGGAAATAATAAATGAATAAAATTGATTCTCAACTGACGATGTACAGGTCTGTAACCAATCCTTACAAGAAATTTGGTATAAACCTAAAATGCTGTTCTCTTGGGATTCCAACTTTTTTCTCCCAAAAATTAACAAGAGTCAAAACAATTTTTAACAACTCCAGAATAGCATACTGTACCTTATAAGTGCCTGCTCTAAGTCAGCAAGAGCTCCTCTGAAGAAATAACTGCGAGATCCATTCAGGAGACCAAGGTTTTCTGTGCGGAGGATATCTAGTTTCTGGCCAATTTCATGCAGTTCTTTGGGTTCAAAATCAAATTCAGGCTTCTTATTAACAAATTCAATAAGTCTTGGCTCCTCACCATATTCAAACAGGTGAGGACTTGCATCATTTGGGATCAAAGAAGCTTCTTTCTCCAGTTCTTCTTCTAACAGTTCCCTCTCTTGTGCATCAGCTGGAAGACTTTTCATCTTGTTATACAAATCAATAATCTTTCTTATATCTCCTACACCTTTTCTTAAGAGAGTTAACTTTTCTATATGACTCAAATTCTGAGGGTCACACAAATATTCATAGTTCAGTTTTGGTTTCATTTTTTTCCCACTTGTGCTATTATTAACCACTCCACAATAAAAGTTTCGCGATTCACACAATGATAATGCTTCATATCTCACCTTTACTTTCGAACAATACTTTAGACGTTGTATTATAAACCTCTGATACATAATGCATGCATATACTTCCTGAAAACTGTGTTCATAGGTATAAAAATATCAAATTTAATATAATTCTGATTTCTATATCTCCCAGGTACAGATAAAAATTTAGAACTACGTATTTCTGTGCCCCACAGGTACAGATTATAACCTAGAAATTACAGATAAGTTTTTTCCCATCATTTTAGTAGCCCACAGATATTTCTACTTATATCATTTGGTGCTTTCTCAAAACTAAAAAAACAAGTTCTATAACCTTATTTTTAAGATATCAACAGCAAGCTGTATTATACTCCATAAAACCCATTTACGTAATCAAATTTTGTATTTTCAAGAAATATTATTATCAAAAGTTAAAGAGCATTAAAATCATGGAAAATAACCCTTTGGAAAATTTAACACAGAATTTTCACTATTGTCCCAACTTATTGCCCTCGGAATATTCCTAAAACTGTATGTACTGTATTTGTTTACGCCAAAGGCTAATCATTGGGACTTATTTAGTCATTCAGCACTGAAAGATGAATTAAAGAGTAAAATAAATTTTAAAGGTATAACGAAAACCTCACAACTACACAGTGAAACAATCATTAAGAGAGCATGGAAAGTTAAGATGGAAGAAAGAGAATGGAGTATGAACAGAGGTACAAAAAAAGGAATGAAATGGGTTGCAGCTAGTGGCCAAACAGATGCTGCAAAGAACCTTCAGTAATGCCTACAGTGCATAGCATGAGGTACAGTTACACTAACTGCAACATCCCCCTATGGAGGGTTTTTGTTGTAAGCAAATCCACAAACGTTTGAGTGCCATCTGTGTGTCATTCAATAAGGAAACTGGCAGTCTTTTGAGCGTATGACTTACTGTTAGCATTAAATAAAAACAAGTATGTAAACTGAAGTCAATGAGGTCAGGTAAAAATATGTATACTGAAGTCAATGGAGGTCAGGATATCCTTGAGTATTGTATATCATGTGTCAAAATGTGAAATAAACAGCAATTTCTTTTAAGGACCAGTAACCTGGTTTCTAACAACCTACAAACATTTGATTTGTCATCTCTGGAGTGACTAAAAGCATTTGAAATCATTGCCTGGGTGAAACAGAAATGCTCACAACTTACCAAAATTATACAAAATGTACCAAGACCAAACAAAGCATAAAGTTCCTGGTTTTTCCTGCATTAACCATCATAGTGTACCATCTACACTAAACCTTATGAGGCATTTTGAAGACATTACTATAGGTTCAATGCAGTGTCCTTCTACCAACAGCTGCAGTGCTTTGTGTCTTTTACTTCTTCACCTTGCTCCAATTTTCACCTTTCATTTAATAGTTAATGCTTTGGGCGAGACCTATAAAAGTCTAGAAATGGGACTCAGTGGTCTCAATAAACTAATTTAGGTAAATCTGAATTGGCTTCATCATAAAATAAAACTGTATAATTTATTAAATACATAAGCCTGAATTAAAATATAACTAGTAATATTAAGTAACCCCAAGTTGCCAGGAATGACATCCAGATTGCAAAACCATTTGGGATGTCAACTTACCTGTTGGAAAGAATTATGAATATGAATACAATACATGCATTGTATTTACTTCCATACATATACCAAAAATATTGGCATAAGCTTAGCCGATAAAAAAAAAAAAGGTTACAGCAATCTAAGACGAGTCAGATAGGATCATACAGCACACTTGGATGGAATAGAATGGGTTACGGTAGAATTGAAAAGGTAACTTACATTGAAGTTGATAAAATTTGACCTAAAAGACATTATTGCATTTTGGACTTGAAAATGTCATTTTCATGTTGTAACCTAACCAACAATGCTTCACTCAATTTAACCTAGGGTACCAGGTCCTTACCTTAGTGCACGATATTAGTTTAAAAATATTCCATAAACTTACTTTAATTTGAATGAGAACCATAAGTAGGATTCAGTCTTTGCATTTCACTATAATTTAGTGCTTTACTACCCTAAAAAATCCAGCTTTCTCAATGTTAAAATGAATGTCAGAAATGCCCAAAGCACACAATAAAATATAGGAAAAATATATTTTCAAGTCCAACATGCAATAATTTAAATCTAAAATAATTCAATGGTATCTCAGGATCCCTGTAGGCAGTGCCTTCATCAAATTCTACATTTTAACAAAAATGAATAAGTAAATTAGAAGTATCTTTGGTTTAATGGTATGTAGGTATACCTAGTATATCTAAGCAGACCGAATTTTCTTCTAAACATTTTTGTTGCATTAGCCCTATAACCAATTTCTCTAACATATGTGCTACTCAGTATATAGCCTATAACCAGAGTGTAGTTGGAATTATAGGTAATACTATGAAATTTAGGCTGAAGGCCAAGCACTGGGACCTATGGGGTCATACAGCATTGAAAGGGAAATTGAAAGTAAAGAGGTTTTAAAGGTGCAGGCTTAGCTAATAGGAGGAAAACCTCAGTTACAATATACCTACCTATGAAACAACTGTTGGAAAAGGGTACCTAGCAGATGCAAGCAGGGGCCGAAGGGATGCTGTAAAGAACCTTAGATAATGCCTACAGTGCACCGCGTTCAGTGCATTAATGGCACCCACCTCCCTTACAGGAGCCCATACTAAGAGCTAGGCTAGGTACCTAGCCTAATAGACAGGGAGGCGAGATGGTAGTATTGAGTTTAGCCTAATAACCTAACATCATACTGAGACACAGGCTATAGCTATTACGCCTAGATTACCGGTAAGGTCACGGCCAAGATAGCCCTAGTAGGTATGCCCAAGTTAGGTACCTAGCTGGGTTAGGTATTCCTAAAATAACTTACATTACATCAACCGTAATAGATATAGAGATCTATCGTAAATTATTTTCCCAATATAATACTATGTCAGTTCACTTGTTCCATCACTCAATACACAATACGTAACTACACTTTAAATCATGTTCAAATGTAAAACAATAACTTAGTACACGCGAAGAACACCACCAAATTTACAAATAGACTTCTGTGAACGGTTCCGAATTGTTTTGTTGACAGTTGACACAGATCTTAACTTCCAGAGTTACGAGGACCCAAAGTTAGGTTTATCAACTACGACCTAAGGGTGGAATTGAAACTGAGTATGGATTCTAGTATCAACTTATGACACTCGCAGAAATAGAGATTAACAGATTAACCTTGTTACAAGATTTAAACTACGATAAAAAATTAACATATGAAAATTAATTCAACTTTGTATTAAGACAAGCTCCTCTGTATCACGAAGTGCTTATTATCTTCTGAGTAGATAATGAGCACCTTGTGATACAGAGTAGCTCGCCTTAATAACAATTTTTTGGTTGAATTAATTTCTATAAGTTCAAGTTGCTCATTATCTTAACTGAGTGCTCCTGTTGCCAACTCTTAGTATTTAATCATAACAATTTTCTTGACTTATTACTCTTCCATTTCTCGATTTTAATTAAGCCCTTGCTTCACAAGTGCAGGATTTGGCACAGTTGGCCACAATCTGCTGCTTGAAGACCTAAGAGCAGTAGGCATCGAAGATGATATACGTAAACGGAACAAAAGTTACTTAGAAAACAGGAAGGTTACAGTGATATCAAATGTGAAATCAGAAAAAAAGACCTAACAAGAGGAGTGCCCCAAGGCAGCGTCCTGGGTCCAATGCAATTATGGCATTTACACACTTGAATTATCTAGAATTCTAAACAAGCAGAAGTTAGGTATATTGTATGCCATGATACCTGTTTCTATTTTCATGTCGAAACAGTAGAAGATGTCATTAGTAAAACTGATGCAATAATTATATATATATAAAAAAGAATGTCGATGAAGAAATTGAAACTTAATAACAAAAAACTGAGTGTATGCTATTAGGATCTGACGGTGCACTACAAAAATATGAACACTTCAAAAGAATAACAACTGGTTCGACATAAATAAACATTGTAACAGCAATGATAATAAATTCTCGATGAAAAACCATATATTAAATATCGTAAAAACCTGTAACTGTATAGAAGAAACGTTGCATATATTAGAAAATATTTAAGTAGAACTACTCTGAAAGCAGCGATTTGTATGTTTGTAACCACTTACGCGACTACTGCAACGTTATATAGTACATAGTATGTATGTTCCTCCTAACTAGCTACTAAGAAAATTGTAAGGAGTACAAAATCGAGAAGCCAGCTTAATAAAAGGATTACGTTACCATGACAAAATAACACCAGCACTAATTGAGGTACATTGGCTCCCTGTAAAAGTAAGAATGGAATACAAAATACTTGCTTCTTACAGTCTTTAAAGCACTAAATTATGGTGAGCCGACATATCCGAGAAACTGCTTAAGCTTCTTTAGACCTGAGATAAATATTATTATGATCAGACATGCAAGTGAAGCGTATAGGCTATTTGAACCTAAAACAAATTGTAAGTTAGGCAAGAACATTTAACCATTGCGCACTATGACTATACTACAACAAAATGCCGCCTGAAATGAAGATCATACAAGAAATCAAATTAAAAAAAAAACATTCTCCTATTTAGCAGGAGCTACGATACTGATGAGAAACACTAAAAGATAATTATTATAAAATATAGGAAGCAACGTATTTTGAAAATATGCCCGCCATAGAGGAATTCCAGGGGAGGGCTGTACAAAAACCATAGTGAAAGTGATTAAGATATATCAACAATGGCTTTTGTAATATATATTATTCGTACATACTGGGTATGTACGAATACTTACTACTCTAACACTACATCTGTACTGAAATACATTACTTTGTTTTACAGGCTGCCTCACAGAATGTTCTACCGAAACGCTACATAGTGTCAAACTCCGGAATTTCAGACAACCAAAGCAGAGATTGTACCTTGCCAGTCATCCTTTCATACCCACGAAGTTCCCTACACAGTCACAATGAGCCGTGATAACGTCGTTAGAAGCGTCGTCTCTGCTTATGAAAAGCTCAAGACTGAATGGTCTAAAAAGAACAGAAACCTTGAAGCATGTGGAAAATATCTTTCAGACATAAAGGTAAGGTGATCAATTGTGCTCAGTTTCTCCACGGTATCTTACTACTAGGCTAGCCTAGGCAAGTGTGAGCTCAAAAGAGCATAAAATGGACCTAACTTTTAAGCCATCAATTTATCAATGCCACAAGGTACCTAGTAGGCTAGTCTCTAGGTCGATAGTTTACGCCAGTTTACAAGCTAACGTACAGGGTATGGTAGACTTAGGCTAGCTAGGTAATGCAGGAAGCCTTCAACGAGACATACCCAAGGCTACTGCTAGCTAGGGTTATAGGATAAAATACCGAATAGCGCGACCACTTTCCCGAAAATTGTTAATCTACCTATGGCCTTAATTTGTGACTTGGGAGAAAAAAAAATTACTTTGAGAGGAAAGTATAGGTCTCGAGGTGTTGCTTCAACAGACGCTGGCTCTTGACTAAAGTTTATCCCGGGCAGTGATGCCGTTTTTTCTTCACAACATTGGCTTTCAGCAGTGTTACCATAGGCAGTTCATCTGATTTTTTTTTTACTTTATTTATGATTTAATGATTAGATTGTGTATTTTCCGATGTAGAATAGTTTTCTGTGATGTTAGAAAACAACACGTCACTAGCTTAATATAAAGTATTTTTGACGAAGAAAAATAAAGGATTTCAATAAAATTCATTTGTATAAATAAGCAGGATATGTTTTATATCTTTTTTTCATAATAAAACATAAAAAGGCAAAGTGAAGAATTTTTTTCTTCAGTGCCTTGGCTTGTGGTCGGAAAAGCCACGGAGGGTTGCCATTCGGTATTTTACCTTAGGCTAGTTGTAAACCTTTTACAGTTATTGTCAATAGCTAACCAATCGATGGTCGGGACAGGTTCCTCATACATAGACCTTACCTTTCCTATGATACTAGCCTAGGTCCACATCTAACCTAACTAAGGGCGATGTGCTCTGACCTGGCTGGGGGGCCTGGATCCCCCCCCCCCAAATTTTGAAACTAAGGTTTTGAGGGTTGTGGGAAAATCATGAGTGGATTGCATAACCAGGAAATGGTCTGAATTGCATAACCCACTTAGAAGTATAGTACTTTGTAAAAAAAAGTTATATAGTTCTCTATTATGAACAGTATAAAGAAAATACATTGCAAAGAATAGAAATGTCACGAGGTAAGCTGCAGAGATGAATCTTAACCTCACCTATAGTGCTTGGTCCTACCTGATTGCTGTAAGTCAAAGAGTAGATTATAAGGTTGCATTTTAATTATACTTTCCATAACCTAATGTAACCTAGGGTGCTGGGTCTTACCCGACTTGGGTGGCTTTGCATCCAGTGTACCCTTTCAACTCCACCAGACCTGGAGTGCCATAAATCCTAAAGTGGAATTCATCTTAACACAACCTTGCATATCAGTTTGAAAATTGTAAGGGACCAGCCCTCTTACCTTGGCACAGCGTATAGTACTTAAGATTTTTTTTTTCTTAAACTGGCTAACCTTAAAGTTTGCCCTGTCTTCGGGTGTGCATGATACATATTTAGCCTGCCCCTTAAAGGTTACGTTTCTGATTGAATGAGAAAATTCCTGGTAACCATATTTTTTGCAACACCAGAAATCTTATTTTGAAATTTTTTGGTGACTTATTTGAATGGGATGTTCATTAAATAAAAGGTTTTGAATCATCTTTTTCAGTTTTGTGAAAAGCAAACTCCATAGCTTTTAATATCTTAGCATTGTCTGTTAATGCTTTGAAATTATTGTTGTTAGTTTATGCACTTTAATTGTTACAGTGGCAGCAATATGTTATATTTGATAATGTAATGGTGGTTTTTTAAAGAATATGGCTGACATTCATATGAACTAGATTATGGTTGATATGGCTGACATTCATATGAACTAGATTATGGTTGATCAATTTATGTGTTTTGTACTTACATTTTTTATCTTATCATTCTTGTAGGTGGAATTAACAAAGCTCCAGTTCTTACCATCCATGGGTCACAGTGTATCCAAAGAAGAGTTATTGGTTGCAAGTAAGTTATGTAAACATTTTGTTTTATCTACCAAGAATGACATTCAGTTGTTTTTGTTTATACATTAAAAGATGGCCTTTTGTTCATTGTGAGACAATTGTATATGGTTTCAGTACTACGTAGTATATGAGAAATGCTTAAGAGTTTTTATCGTGTTTACTGGTGGAAAGCTTTACTCAAGTCTTAGTTTTTAAATTTGAGGAATTGAAATGTTATTAGATATGAATACATATATTGTACATAATTGTACTGCAGTTCTTGTCACTTAATGCTGTACAAATAAAGTTAGGTAAGGTTTTCCATATTTTAATAGATTTTACATGAAGATAACATCCATGCTATTTATAGCTTACATGTATATGTAAAGCTCTTCTAAATTAAAGTTTTCCTGATATTTCCAGGGAACACATTGGAAATTGGAGCTCTTTGGAGTATTGCAACAAAAAATATCCCATCATTTGAGAGATACATTGCCATGCTTAAGATATATTATATGGATTACAGGTAAGTTATAATGCAGTTAGATAGCAATCTTGAATACAGTCAGGGTATTAAGCTCACATCTTTGTGTGTTCGGGGGCCAGTTATTTATGGCCACTTAATACAATACTGTATCTTCAGTCTCCATATCAACGAACTCAGAATTGATGTTTTCATGCTAATTAGTTTCACATGCATACATGATCCCCATTTCATTAAATGACTTATAGTTTATGGACAAATTGTTCTTTGCCGATAGTCATTAACAGCAGATACCATAATGATGAATTCAGTTCCCAGTAGTACTGTATATAAATGTATGGAGCTGTATGGCAGTTTACATGTATTTATATCTCTACCTTGGAGGATGAGGTAAAAAAATTTGTTTTGGGTCTTCATGAAATATCAGGACTTGCAGCTCTCCATTAGCTGATTTTTTTATTATTAACCAGTTCCTATGGCATCTTCTTTTAATTAAAGCTTTATAAGTTTGTTTTTCTTTGTCAAGTTGTGATAAAATATTTTGCTCTTTCCTACTTAAATATACTCCATTATGTAATGAATTTTATGTACTATATAGTTATTTTTTTAGTGATTATGTTACATTGCCTGATTGAGTTCACCTTCATAATACACATGATTAACCTCTGCATGGACCTACTTGGCAGGGAACAGTTACCTGAATCCCCCTATATGTATGAGCTGTTAGGACTGGACCTGCTGTGTCTTCTTGCACAAAACAAAGTTGGGGAGTTCCACACAGCTCTAGAGCATCTGCCACCCCCAGCAGTAACCGACAATGTTTATATAAGGCATCCTGTTGCTATGGAGCAGTATTTAATGGAAGGAGCATATAACAAGGTAAGATGGGCAACACTAATGAGCATGAGTGTCAATACCTGTCATTGTCTCCCAATAAAATAAAGTGGTTACAGTGAAATGTGAACTACTTATATTTGTATGGGTGCATGAAAACCTAAAGACTCGAGACATGGACCTCATTTTTTGTCTGGGATTTTTTTTCTTTCTTTTTTTTAAATAAGGTTGTTTGCTTAACCGAGAGTCATGTTTTCATGGAAACTTAGGATACTTTTGATAGAAAACAGATGGCATATCTTTTAGCAGAAGAGTGAAAATAGAAAGACTGATGAGAAATTGTTTACTCCCATAATTAATAACTATAATTGAAAATAGAAAGATTGATGAGAAATTGTTTGATCCCATAACTAACAACTAATTGAGAAACATGAAGTATAGCTGTATTGGTTCTGCCTACCTCATTTCTCATACTCATGAAATGGTAAAGGATGCTGTATATAGTTTCAAGGATGAAATTTTTAATATATATTTTAATATTTAGTCTTCATATAACTAGTGGCTATTTTATTTCATCTTTTTACACTAACAGATATATCTAGCAAAAGGAGAAGTACCTGCAGAAGGTTACAAATTCTTTATTGAAGAGTTATTAGCTACCATTAGGGAGGACATTGCAGACTGTGTAGAGAATGCTTATGATCGCATCAGACCAGAAGATATTGGGAAAATGCTGTATCTCTCCAGTACTAAAGAAATACTTCACTATTGTGAGCAGGTAAGTTTAATAATATACTTAACTTTGTAGGGGGTAGTGCCATCTGTGCACCTCATGAAGTGCACTGTAGGCATTAGTTATGATTCTTTGCAGCATACCTTCAGCCCCTAGCTGCAACCCCTTTCGTTTCTGGTACTGTACCTCCTTTCACATTCTCTTTCTTCCATCTTTCTTTCTACCCTCTCCTAGCAGTTGATTCATTTTGCAACTGTGAGGTTTTCTTCCTGTTGCCCCTTTAAATATCTGTTTCAGTGCTGAATGACCTCATAGGTCCCAGTGCTTGGCCTTTGACCTTAATTCTATTCAGCAATACTTAACTGCACAGGGATAATTCTGGATTTTTGTAATGCACAGTCATTGTACTAGTTTTTAGCCTGAAAGCAGGAATATACGTACCACATTTTTACCTTTTTTCACTAAGAATAATTGTGGCATGACAAATTTTATGCTTGTAATTCTTTCTGAAGTTTATTGTAGCTTTTGCAGACTAATAGATTCAAAAAGTGTACAATTTATGATAACATTGTTGCTATTAGGATTTATGTTTTTTTATGATCCATTACTTTGTATCATTATTTTTGAAATGTGTCTCATTTGATGAGGATTACCATTTTATCTTGCCTAATTACACTATTCAATAGATATTTCTCAAACTCATTCCATTTCATACATTGCTGAATAATTTTATGTGTCATCCAAGGAATTCATAATTATACAGTACTAATTGTATTAATGCTTTTCATCTACATTTAGGCAAAAATACAGGTTTTAGAATTTAAATGCATATGTTACTGTGAAAATTCCTGTAACTATTTTCATTTACCTGACAGAGAGGATGGCAAGTGGGCAATGATGGTTACCTACATTTCAAGAAAGAAGTGCGTAAGAGTGATGATAGTATTCCATCACAAGAATTAGCACATCAGATGATTAACTATGCACGAGAGATGGAGCAGATCGTGTAGATATTAGAGATGCTATTTCTTTGTTGTGATTAACATATATTTTCACACAAGTAAAGTAAAAACATTACTTTACAGCTTGACTAACAATATTTGTATAGTGTCAAAATTAAGTTCAAACTTTTTAAACTCATGCAACATTCTCTGTTGTTTGAAGGAAAATTGTTTTTATCATGGATTGGCCTTATGGAACTTTTTTGGTTCAATGTGTATTTTTGTTTGAATTTATTTGTATTTTGGTACCAGTATAATATACTGTACTTGCAGAATTTCACACCAACCATTTTCTGTTTTATTTCAATCTGTTTTTCAATAGATATATTCCAATGCCTTACGGTGGTACATATTTGTAATAAATTATATGGAAATTATGGTTTCTCTTTCATTTACAATCTTCACTTCATATGATTGTCAAGAAATTTATAAGTAAATTATGACATTTCACTTCTGTATGCATTTACATATAAATATGAACATTCATATGACCTTGCAGTATCTGATTTATGAAATTTAAGTTCTCAGGCCAAGCACTGGTGCACTTACGGGGCCATGAAGTGCACTGTAGGCATTACTTTCTAGTTCTTTGCAGCTTGCCTTTGGGACCTAGTTGCAACCCTTTTCATTCCTTTTACTGTACCCCGTTTCATATTCTCTCTTCCATCTTTCCAACCTTTCCTAACAATTGATTCATAGTGCAACAGCGAGGTTTTCCTCCTGTTACACCTTTCAAACCTTTTACAATCAATTAACGTTTCAGCGCTGAATGACCTCATAGGTCCCAGTGCTTGGCCTAAATTCTATATTTAATTCAATCCAATCATCATATCAAGATAAAACATTGTTTACAATCCTTCATAATGAAAAAAATGAAAAGTAAATTTCACAATTACTGAAACAAATAAATGGTCAACAAAAAATTCAAACAATACACGGAATTGGTCAGGGGCAAAATGCGATGCATCCATGGCTGAATAATGCTGTTAATATTTGTTTGCGCTTTGGTGCAACTTGTCGGTAGTTTACACACTACTTTTGCCATCTATTTACAGCTTTCCGTAAAGTACAGTATATCTATTCCTTCACTCACATGCTTTCACAAACTCCTTTTATCTCTCTCAGAGTTGCCTTTACCCCTCCTTTACACCAGTCATAGGTCATGGGGGCATCACCTCGATATGACTTGTGACTGGTGCCCATCTCTGGTGTCAGAGCGTGTTAAAGTACTTTTTCTGAAGGTGGGTCCGAACATGGTTAAGGTGGCCGCAGCTAGTCCACTCGGTTGTTTACCTTATCTCATTAACTATTACAAAATTCAGACTTCCATCACCCCTTATGACCCTCAATTTCGTTGTTTAGTAGCTGCTCAAAATACTCCTTCCATCTCTATAGTACGTATTAGCAACCTTTTTCCTTGGCACTTTTCCAACTGCTCCTTTGATTTACGTTATGTAGGTTATGTCCTTTGTTATTTCGTTTTGTGCTTTGGCTGGCCAGATCATGTATTATTATATATCATTTATCGAGGTAGAAGGCAGGGCGCTGCCAAGCTTGGAAGCATACCTAGGTATGGGCCTCATTTTGGGGATGGGGACCAAGTGTTCCTGATGGTATTCCTCTGCAATGTCTTTTAATGGGCCTGAAGGGGAGTCCTTCACTTGGTAAGGTTCCTGCCAGACCACAAGCATCCCCAGAAAAGGCCCTCACTCCTGGGAACTGAGGCTAATGGTTCCTAGATGATGGAACCCTAAAAGAGGGGTCTCTAGCCTCTCTCCCCTGGGATACTACCGTCCGGCGTCCAACAGGGAGACACGGCATCCCAGGAAGGTGTCTTCCTTCATTGTTTGCTTCCCAGTAGGCAGGGCTCTTGCCAAGCCAAGCTGGGAGATGGGCAATTGGGCAGAACAGTCGTGCTCTTGTAATTAGATGTAGATGCTTTATGTTTCAGAACAGTCATGCTCTTGTTAGATGTAGATGCACTATGTTATGCTGGGCCGTCCCAGCACCTCTCCCTCCCTATCCCCAGGTCAGGTCAGTGTACAGCACCACGCAATAGGTAAAGTTCGGGAAGACTACT
>NC_087210.1:58625040-58761448 GCF_015104395.2 Macrobrachium nipponense
GTCACGGGACACGTGGCGGACATCGCCAACCCATCCCAGGACCCGCGGCAGGCCTGGCCCGCCCATCCTGGGACACGTGGCGGACATCACCCGCAGCAGACATTGCCCATGCATTCTCGGCCCACCCCTCCCGGGACATGTAGCGGACATCACCCGCCCATCCCGGACCCATGGCGGGCTCGGTCCGCCCGTCCTGGGACACTTGGTGGACATCGGCCACTCGTCCCGGGACCCGCAGCAGACATCGCCCGTGTGGGCCCAGCTCGCCCATCCTGGGACATGCGACGGACATCGCCCGTCAGTTCCGGGACCTGCGGGCCGGCCCAGCCCACCCGTCCCGTGACATGAGGCGGACATCACCTGCCTGTCTTGGGACCCATGGCGGGCCCGGCCTGCCCGTCCTGGAACACGTGGTGGACATCGCCCGCCCGTCCTGGGACCTGCGGCGGGCTTGGTTCGCCCATCCCGGGACACTAGGCGGACATTGCCCGCGTCCTGGTACACATGGCGGACATCGCCCGCCTGTCCCAGGACACTTGGCGGACCTTTCCCGTCCGTCCCAGGACCCGTGGTGGGCCTCGCCCACCAGTCCCTGCAGAGAGCAACACCTATACTATTCTTTAGAACCAGAATATGCCACTGAATCCTCTTAATTCTCCTGGGGCTTCTCTGAATCCTCTTGTTCTTTTCCTGGCACTCTGCGAATCCTACTGAATCCTCTGCTTCTTCTCCTGGCACCTCCACGAATCCTACTCAATTCTCTCAATTCTCCAGGGGCTTTTCTGAAGCCTGGTTCTTCTCCCGGCACCTCCACAAATCCCCTCATTTTCTTCACCGTTTTTGTAATCCTCCCCTTTCCTTTACCTTCCAGGAATCAATAAAACTAAGAAAACATTTTAACATATTTATTTCCGTTCTAGTTCAATTTCTCAAGGATTAACAAAGCAAACTTATTACAAAATAAACATCAAAGTTTCCATACAACAAAATTTTCACATCTGATTCGTCTTCGTGAGGCCAGCGCAGTCTTCATCGCGCCATTCCTTGAAGATGGACAGCTGCTTCTGCAGTTTCCAGTTGTCCTTCTCTAGGTGTCTTTATTTCTCGTGGAGGTTCTTCAGGTCGCACACCAATTTCTCATTTGCTCCTCTCAGCTGTCGAACCTCATCTTCCAGCTGGTCGTTCTGTTCGCCCTGGACACAGGCCTTCCTCTCCAGCGACTCCAAGCGACGATTTCCTTCCTCTAGAAGGCAATGCTCGTTCCTCTTGAGTTTCGCCGCCTCAACTTCAAACTGGAGTCCACACTTTTCCTTCCAGAGGTCTTCCACTTCCCTCTGCAGGCACTGGAACCTCAACTCGAGGTCTTTCCTCTCGGATTCCCGCTTTTCGGTCGCGTCGTTTTGTTCCTGGATGAGCCTCGACATCCGCGCCGCTTATGCCATCTTTAGCGGCAGGTCTTTCTCCTTCTGTCGTAGGAGTTTCTCGAGTCTCTCAAGCAGGCAGTTTGCCTCTGTGCAATCACATCCCTTATCCAGATACATATTTTCCTCTTTAATAAGAACTTAGATTTCTGTCAAGTAGAATTGTATGATAAATTTTGCATAATTATTAAACTGGCTCTGTTGAGGTCTTTCTTTGCAAACTCTGCAGAAAAAAATAAAAGGAACCCCTTTCACAGTATAACAAAAAAGATTACAAAATACATTTGAGCTTAATCTACCTACTAATTACTTGTTCAGTTCCTGAAAGAAAAGAATTTGGTAAAAAATATAAAAACAATTAAAACACTGAAAAAACACCAGCAAAATTCAGGATGCTAAATTTCAGCCACTCAAAAAAACTGTTATTTAAGAGAGCAGATTTTTTAAAGTAAATTTTCCACCATATGGTTAAAAAATTAAATTTGGGAGTCTAGAATACTAGGAAAGACAGTGTATATTTATAAATTCGCAATGGTAAGCACATCATTACCTTTTCCCTAATTCATAAATCCTCCCTATAATATCATCGAAAATGAGTTACTACTTCCTTCAACATTGCTGTGGGATTTATGTACAATTTCTTTAGTTGCATTTTTATTATAGAGAAGTTTAATGTGACTACTCAGTCACATATCTATATTCTCAGTTGAAGGAAGGTCAAGTTGTCGTCGGGCAACTGGATAGAAAGAGGCCAAAGGGATCAGATGAAAATGAAAGGCAGAGACTAATACACCTGGGGTTTAAGAGATAGCACAAAAAACTTTTACCACCATCTACAATGGCCTTGCAAGGCAAACTATGCTCAGTAAACCTGAGTCATTGGCCCCAGGCTACAAAAAGTTATCCCACTACCTTTACCAATCGATTTTCATTCACCCTCTCACTCAAGGGCTTACTACTGTCTTTGACTATACAGTAGCAATATTAAGTCTGACATGCACCTCAAAGTCTTAAACATACCATGAATCTTCAGCTATTGCAAGACAATTGAGGTTGGTTCCCTATGAAGTTCAGTAACATCAAAGTATTAAAACATTTTTTGTATATAAATACGTATTTATATATAGAGATAGTTGATATCTTTAATCTGAACTGGTAAAACACGCAGCTATACCTTCAAAATCCACGGGGTCTTGACACCATTGCCATAAAAGATCAAGGGATGACTTCACTAATTATGATACAAGTGACACCTTTACTTACTTTGCCTTCTTTTGCCAAGTCTTCTACACTCATACTTTTTGGGCCAATTTTTGGTTTCTTTGATGCTGTTGGCTTTTTCTTTGGAAGGTTAGCTGGATCATGAGAGGGTGGATGCACTAAGTCCCGAAGTTCATCTAGTAGTTTACCCGCTTTCTTAAGAATTCGATCTGTGGGTGGAACTGAAATGTAGTCAAATCAAACACGTATATTATTATTATATAGTATTAATGCAATAGTTTCATGAGAGTACTATGTCAAATTTCTAGACTAAATGAGCTTTGCCAAAAGGATTTGTTCATGAATGAAGGATGTAAACTAGAGCTCAGGCAGACAATGATAGACAGGTATGTGAGAAGAGACCAGAGAGAGAGAATGGAGGAAGAGCATTAGGCAGAGAGTTCCGCAGCAAAGACTTAAATTAAAGAGCTCATCATAAGGATTTGTTCTGAAAAAAAAATCCTTATACTACTAGAGAAGTTTCAGCCTTATGAAGATGAAAATTTGAGTTACCTACTATGCAAGCATTCAGGAAACTTCTCAAATACAAATAGTATAAGTAGAAATGATTAAACTCATAATTGTTTAAAAGGTACATATATTCGTAAATGGTACACAAATATCAACAGTTACAATACTACAGATCCTATTCAGTACATATATGGATGTTCTGAAGATGAATGGCCCTGACTGCAATTGGTACCTTAAACATATTCTTGCACTTCTTAAAAATACTACATAACTGCAGTGTTAAACTAAATGATTTAATGCAAAGTCATGTGTAAAATAACAGTTGATTTTTGTAACTGAAAACACCAAATTCTACTGTACTAAAATAAAAAGCCATTTCATTGTCATTTAAAGTATTATGACAACTTGCATGCAAAAAATTCCATAATTGCATTACCTGTGTGATCTGAAACGGGTTCCGATTCAGACCTATTCAGTGTCAGAGCTTCAATGTTACGCCAGTGGGTTTGAAGGCTTGGATTATCAATCCTTCAGGATTATATGTGAAGTGCAGTTTTTGTATGACTGCCTTTGCTGCATCAACTTGATCTGGAGTAGCACGAGTCATATTCTCCACGTGGCAGACGTCGTTCGCCCGTCCCGGGACCCGCGACGGGCCTGGCCTGCCCGTCCCCGGACAAGTTGCGGACATCGACCGCCTGTCCTAGGACCTGCAGCGGGAACAGCCCACCCATCCTGGGACACGTGGCGGACATCGCCCACCCGTCCTGGGACCCGCAGCCATCCATGGACCTGCGGCTGGAACCGCCCGCCCATCACGTGACACGTGGTGGACATCGCCCGCCCTTCCTGGGACACGTGGTGGACATTGCATGCCCATCCTGGGACTGGCAGCCAGCCTGGCCAGTTCGTCCCAGGAATTGTGGCAGACTTGGCCCGCCCATCCCGGGACACGTGGCGGACATCGCCTGCCTATCCTGGGACATGTGGCGGACATCGCCCACCCATCCTGGGACTCGCAGCAGGCCAGGCCTGCCCATCCCCGGACACATGGCGGACATTGCCCACCATTCCCTGGATTCACGGGCAGCCTGGCCCGCCCGTCCAAGGACACGTGGCAGACATCACCCGCCGGTCACCGGGACACATGACGAAAATCGCCTGCCCATCCTGGGACATGTGGTGGACATTGCCCGCCCGGGGACTGGCGGCGGGCCCGGCCCGCCCGTCCCGGGGCGCGTAGCGGGCGATCGCCTGCCGGACCCACGACCAACGGCTGGCCCGGCCTGCCTATCCCGGGACGCGTGATGACCGATCGTCTGCCCGCCCACCGGGACCCCACGGGACAGGCGGCGGGCCAGGCCTGCCCGTCCCGGGGCGCGTGTAAGGCGATCGCCCTCCCACTCCTCGGGACCTATGGAGTGGGGGGAACCCTGCGGCCAACCCGGCCCTCCACGGGACCCCTCCGCTGGCCTGGTCCACCCCAGAACCACGCCGCCGGCCCAGCCCGCCACGGAACCCCGCAGCCTTACCAGCCTGCCCATCCCTGGGCGCGTTGCGGGCGATTGCCCACCTGGCCCGGCCCGGCCCGCCCTTCCCAGGGCACGTGGGGGGCAATCACCTGCTATGCCCCGGGACCCGCGGCAGGCCCGGCCCGCCCTTCCCAGGGCGCATGGTGGGCAATAGCCCGCTACGCCCCAGGACCCTTGGCGGGCCCGCCCCGCCCATCGCGGCCCTCCCGTCCCAGAGGGCGTGGCAGGCGATCACCCTCTGCACCCCTGGGACCCATGGAGTTTGGGGAACCCCGCGGCCTGCCCGGCCCGCCCCGGAACCCCGCCGCCGGCCCGGCCCCCCCGTAATCCCACGGCCAGACCGGCCCGCCCATCCTGAGGCGCGTTGCGGGCAATTGCCCACCCGCCCCGGGACCCTCTCTCCTCTCTCTCATCTCTCGTCTCTCTCTCTCTCTCTCTCTTCTCCTTTCTTTCTTCTTTCTTTCTTTCTTTCTTTCTCCGAAGGTCTGGAATTCTTCATTTGTTCCTTCATTTAGTCTTAAGGCTTTGCATTCAGTAAGTTTAGAGAGAGAGAGAGAGAGAGAGAGAGAGAGAGAGAGAGAGAGAGACTATTTTTGCATAGAAAAACATTTATTGATATATTTACATAAGACATTACATATATATATATATATATATATATATATATATATATATATATATATATATATATATATATATACATACATACATACATACATACATACATACACACACACACACACACATATATATAATATATATATATATATATATTATATATTATATACATACATACACTACATATGTACATATATAATATATATATATAGATATATATATTAATTTATGTATATATATATATATATAAATATATATATATAATTTAAGATCGCTCCTTTGTGGTTCGGTAACTACCAGACACTCAAAATGAACCTTGATTAGTACTACCAGCCTCTTGGAGAGAGGCCTCGGTAGCATTCTATAGTTTTACTGTCCTTTTTATTATATTTTTAACAAACGTATATATATGTATGTATGTATGTATGTATGTGTAATAGAAAAAGTGATATTTTTATTTAGGTGAGAAGGAAATTATGTCTTGGACACAGTTGGACCAAGTTGTGTTTTCAGGAAACGTTGTGTTGCATTGTAAGTATATTGTTTTTTTTTTTTTTTTTTTTTTTTTTAAGTTTTAGCTTTTTATAAAAGAGATCTATTGAAATGGCAATTTGTCTGTCCGTCCGCACTTTTTCTGTCAGTCATCAGATCTTGAAAACTACTGTTGTTAGATACAGATTTTTTTGGCATTATGCCAAGCACTGGGGCAACTAATGCCATTCAGTGCTGAAACGGGAATCGAAAGTAAAAGGTTTGATAGGTGTAACAGGAGGAAAACCTCAAAGCAGTTGCATTATGAAGCAATTGTTAGGAGAGGGTGGGCAATAAGACAGAAGAAATATAATATGAACGGAGGTACAGTAAAGGGAATGAAAGTGGTTGCAGCTAGGGGCCGAAGGGACACTGCAAAGAACCTTAAAGTAATGCCTACATTGCACCGAAAGAGGTGCACTGAAGGCACTAACCCCCTACGGAGAATAACTTTGAGAGCTACCAAAGAACAATTCAAACTAAGTTTCATCAGTTAACAGTCAGAGGAACGAATATTATAACAAAAATTATTACAAAGAAAAAATTACTAATGACGTCACATCTTCGTGTTCATTTTAACCTTTGTTCAACTGACAAGCAAGTTTTAACTTAAAAAACATGACCTTCCTGAGAAACTTTCTTCCTTGCCTTGCTATGCGTGTGATACAATTTCCTGTTCACATAAATTAAAGAAAAAAACTTCCCTCGTCACATTTTTGTAGCAATATTTCCCAAAACGATGATATACGTATTTTCGTCAATTGGTCTGGTCACAGAAATGAAGGAAAATGGGTCCAGGTTTAGTTCCAAGTTGTAAGTGGTACTAAATGCTTTCACTGTGGGTATTTCCAGATCGAAGAGTGAAATGGCTTAATGTTACCACTACCAGCAACCATTGGACGAGAGACCAGCTAACTTTTGCATTCAATTGCCTATTGTTTGAGAGAGAGAGAGAGAGAGAGAGAGAGAGAGAGAGAGAGAGAGAGAGAGAGAGAGAGAGAGAGAGAGAGAGAGAATCCAATGGCGCCAAATCTTGCGAATACAGGTTACTTAGCTCTGTGGTATCACTGACCCACTGTCCTTGCCATCATCATAAATTAGTCTTTCCTTCACTCTAGTTTTAAATAGTGATATTTTCCTTCTCACCTAATCATATCGGGTGAATTATTCCTCAAAATGAGTAAGGTAATGTCTCTCATAAGCAACCCATAACTGTACGAACTGCGTCTATAAGTCAGTTCGAGAAGGATCACTTGAAACTAAATAAATTGTTTCAAGGCAAAAGCGTGCAAAGGATACGTCGAGATATCAAGATGTTTGAAAAATAAGATGTTAAAACTATGTTATCTAATTGTGATAGATTTCCGTGGCAATACTGGCCTCTAATTTTTGTCATGTCCGGGGTATTTAAACACCTTACAGGAACCAAAGTATATTGATAGTGTATTGATAGTTTCTTGCAATACAGTTGAATACAGGAATATGTCACCATGACTCCCATTTCTACAGTACTATTTTTTTTTTACCACCACGGCATGCATTTGATTTGGAAATTTTTTTAATCAATTTACTTTTTATAATGTAAAACATATAATATATACGTAGTATAATTACATGGCATTCTTGCATAGAAATTTGAATTGCTAAAAAAAATCAATATGTTGAGGATATGTGCATTTGTTATGCCTTTGGTTGTAGACTAATAAAATGCCAGTGTATGCCTGGATGTATGTACTGGTCCGCAGAATTTTTTGTGCTCTCTTGACTAGTCCGTGAAGTTGAAAAGGTTGGGAACCACTGCACTATAAAAAAGCGCTTGAAGTATGCCATTATTTCGCAATTTAGGAGAAAACACTTACTTCGAGAGGGACGTAGAGGTCTCGGTGTGCTGCCAGGATGGGTCACAACTCTTGACTGATGCTCACGGCAGCAAATTCAAGTACTTTTTCGGGAGGGTGGCCGTATTCCGGGATCAGTGGCCGCAATGTCTATGAGACATATCGTTTGGTTAAAGCATAATTACACCAAGATTTGTTTCACTCACTTAAAATATACAAGTGATTTTAATTTGATTCCAGTAACAATAGTTATCTGTACCTACCGTTTGCTGACACTGTCCCGAAATAATCTCGCCATGTAACGTTTATGATTTAAAAAAAAAGGAAAAAAAAACTACCTCCAAGGCTGCCCTTACATGTCTAAAACTGACATAATGATTAACTACTATGAAATTCAGGGCCTCTGTAACACGGTTTTTTGGATTTTGCTCCTTATCAAAGCATCGCATGTAGCTGAAAGTTGACATATGTATATTTTACAACTACACACAAATTTTGTGAGCATTATCAATAACCTAAACCCGATAGTTTTAATTTTTATAGAGTAAAAATGATCTAGCCGACGCCATGGCCAATGATTGCGAGACATGAGTCGAAAAACATTCATTACGTAAACATCATTTTACGAAATGTTGCCCCGCCCATCCACCAGACAGAAACCCATTCACCTTATTCCATCTGCTCTGAAACCCATAGTAGTCAAGAATGGCTAACAGGATTTGGAATTGTCCCCGTGGTTGCAAAACTGCATTTGTCTTACGACTTGCAACTTTATACAGTCAAGAGAAAGCCCGTGACCATACTTACTATAGCCTGAATAGGTAGTCAGTTTCTAGTTTAAATCCAATGTTTATGGTCTGATTTGTATTTAGCGTAACGTGATTATAATACTTGTAATGTCATTCAGGATTTTGAACATTTCCAAGAGAGAGAGAGAAAGAGAGAGATTGTATGTAAACAGTCTTTATATAACTATTTTTGTTAAAATAAGATTTTTATCCAAAGTAAATACAAGCTTATATGTGCTAAAATCTCCAGCAAACCAACGGATCATCCGATATATTTTTTTTTTCTTCTTTAGTCTGTACGACCATGTTGGATATAAAGACTTATGAATGGCGGAACGATACATAGATGTGGGTGGGGTATCTGTGCTAGCGTAGTAATACTACTGTAGCAGTAGTGCCGCAAAATTAGTAATAGCAGCAATATACATGAATTAAACGTTTAGGCCAATTGCTGGGATCCTGAGGATCATTTAGCACTTCTTACAGCTACTCGAGAAATGAGTTTTTATAGCCAGAGGTTAGATTTCCTAATACAACAATGTCCAAGGTAGCCTTCAGTGTTATCCTGAATTATAACGAGGCCAAAGTGGGTGGAGCCTCATGAAGTCATCATTCTGACGATAATTATTGGTGAAGGTTTAAAGCCAAAATACGGTACCGTCTATTTTTTTTTTTTTATGAATGGCGGAACGATACATAGATGTGGGTGGGGTATCTGTGCTAGCGTAGTAATACTACTGTAGCAGTAGTGCCGCAAAATTAGTAATAGCAGCAATATACATGAATTAAACGTTTAGGCCAATTGCTGGGATCCTGAGGATCATTTAGCACTTCTTACAGCTACTCGAGAAATGAGTTTTTATAGCCAGAGGTTAGATTTCCTAATACAACAATGTCCAAGGTAGCCTTCAGTGTTATCCTGAATTATAACGAGGCCAAAGTGGGTGGAGCCTCATGAAGTCATCATTCTGACGATAATTATTGGTGAAGGTTTAAAGCCAAAATACGGTACCGTCTATTTTTTTTTTTTTTTTTTTTTTTTTTTTTTTTTTTTTTTTTTTTTTTTTTTTTTTTTTTTTTTTTTTTTTTTTTAGTAAATAGGTAGATAGCCGATAAATAAAAATTGCTTGACACTGGATACAGCAGTTATCAAATGAAGCTTGTCTACTATGTCTTTGAAAATTACCAACTATTCCCTACATCTTGTCAATCTGATTGTAACTTATAAAGTAGATTATACTTTCTTAGGACACTTATTTTGGGAGTTAGACTAATAATCAAAGTGTTTTTGTATTTATTAACATATTTTGTTGGTTTGTTCATTATGACAATTATCAGTGGAGAGGATTCAGAGTTCATAAAGATGTACTGCTTTGCTTGTATTTAAATTTTTGTCATTGTTGCCTGAAGTATAGCCTTTGTTACGTATAGCCAACCATCCATCGAGAAAGAGGGAAGAAATGCTGTCATAAGTTATGTAACGAGTGCGTTCGAAACCTTATCTCTGAGTAAGTTGGCCCGTCTTAAAAAAAAAGTCACTTTTACATTATAAGTACCAAATTTATTCAACCTACGTAATGCAGAATACAGTCAAAATTTATGAGTAGATATAATGTGTATTCTGAATAAGCGTTATATCTATGAAATGCATAGATAAAAAGTTATTGCCAAAAAACCGTGTTACAGAAGCCCTGAATCTCATAGTAGATGTTATCATACAGACCTACCTACTGCAAAGAATTCTTAATGAGTGACAAAATATGTTAATTTAAGTGTCCTTTTGCATTGCAGTAACACCACAATGATGCAACTTATTAGCTCAACCAATAACGTACCTTACAGACTTACTTACGAAAAGGAATTTTGTAATGACGAGCAACATGGCTATTTAATATAATATATGATTCCCAAATGAAATAGCTAACGAACTTATATTGCAATATCCATAAAATATAAGACACGTTAACTGATAGCCTAAATGTAGGCCTAACCACTACCAAAATGTTTATCCGCGTGGCAAAAGTATACTTTACTCACCTTTGAAATATTCGATTGTCTCTTGAAGATTTCCTGTGTCATTTCTGCAATTTTAAGCTGCACAATTCACCATTTTGAAGATAATGAACTGAAAACATTCCGTAGTTCCGGAGTGTTCGACATTAATTAATAGACAGGCAACGAGTGATGAATGCGCAAACCTGACTTCGTGTGTGGGCCAGTGTTGCCAACCATCTAAGAGCTCCTTACCCTACCTAAGTTGAAATGACCCTACTTCCACTGTCATTTTACGCTACGCCCGGCCTTAAGATATATAAATATTTAATAAATTTGTTGTTCATTGGTTACTTTTTAATGAGATACAAGACAAGCATCTTGAAATTACCCTACTACATTTTGCTCAGATTTCGTGACATTACCCCATTACCCTACAGACCCAGATTTAAGGCTGAATTATCCTATGCATAGGGTAATTACCCCACGGTTAACAATTGCACACTCGTTTGTTTGTGCATAAATGAATTTATTTGGCGCTTCACTGATTTAGTGGTTATAATGGTAAATCTGAAGAGGTCATTATTTCGAGGACGGAGCTGTAAGATTCTATACACACACAGATGCATACATACATACATACATACATGCATACATACACACACATTATATATATATATATATATAATATATATATATATATATATATATATATATATAATGTATATTATATATATATAATGTGTGTGTGTATGTATGCATGTATGTATTTATGTATGCATCTGTGTGTGTATAGAATCTTACAGCTCCGTCCTCGAAATAATGACCTTTTCAGATTACCATTATAACCACTAAATCAGTGAAGCGCCAAATAAACGGTCATTCATTTATGCACAAACGTGTGTGCAATCGTTAACCGTGGGGTAATTACCCTATGCATAGGATAATTCAGCCTTAAATCTGGGTCTGTAGGGTAATGGGGTAATGTCACGAAATCTGAGCAAAATGTAGTAGGGTAATTTCAAGATGCTTGTCTTGTATCTTATTAAAAAGTAACCAATGAACTACAAATTTATTAAATATTTATATATCTTAGGCCGGGCGTAGCGTAAAATGACAGTGGAAGTAGGGTCATTTCGATGTATATGTATATATATATATATATATATATATATATATATATATATATATATATATATGTGTGTGTGTGTATCATAATTAATGTTTGTGATTAATCGATTATATTTTGTTTACTTGTAAAATGTAATCCCATTTTCTCTTGGAGAAGTGTTTTACTCATTCTGGCGATTAAAACCCGTTCATCATACCATAATTGCAATCAGGATGGAAAAAGATACCTTGGAAATTTGAACAGGAAACTGCCTGCTCTGTTATTTCTTATAGCTTAAACTTTTTCATTACAAAGGAATCATGCACGTTATAAATAAAAGAAATATCGAATAAGTTTTTATTAATAATTGTCAAAACTTATACTGCGAGTAGTATACTATTTATTGTTTCCTTTCAGGTCTCCAAATATCTTTAATTTTGTAGAGTTCCCTATTTTTCCCTTGAAGTGAGGAAATTTCCAGGGCTCCGGTGTCAAATTTTTAATCAGACAATCTGGATTTTTTTATTTGACACATATACAGTTGGTAACCTTGAGATTAATTAATAATTATCGCGGTTCACAAATATACTTCATACATATGTTTCTCTATTAATTGTTGCATGTCGTCACTGAAGCTACCAACAAACTTTTATCCTTATCTATCTAACATGAATTTGTAATTGTGTTTGTAAGCAGTCTAAGAATGAATTGAGTGGACTCCAAAGGGGGTTTATTTAGATGCTCTAATTGCTGGGTTGAATCTGGAGTGAAGTTTTTAAAACAGCATTGAGCATGTGCTTTTTTTTATCTCCTGCCTTTTCTAAACAAGGGATTTGATTCATTTTCTGGTGTCTTTTTGTCATTGGCGGTTAGATTTTTGTTTATTAAAATACATATAACTTTTATACTACATATAAATTACCATTTAAAGTTGTACTTAACCTAAAATTATAAGTGGCGTCATTTCAGATTTTTGTTGGGGGGCTAAGACGGTTTGGCGAGCGCAAAGAGCCTAATCAGCCGGGGTTTTTATTTGGAGCTATTTTATGTGTTTTTTTGAAGCCACACGAGCAAGGCATTTCAGCAAAAATTATATATTCCCACTACTGTTTGTTTATCTCATCATCACAGACAAGGATCAAGAAATGTAATATTTCCGAGAAATTTCATATATTTATGATTGCACACATTTAAAAAGAAAACATGCCGTTACTTCTTGGGGCTTGTGAGGTGAGGTGGGCAAGTTGAGGCAACTTGAGTCTTGGTGGAGGGGGGGGGGGGGGATAGTTGCCCCCCTCCCCCAGCGCACCCCTCCCCCCAATCCCCAAATGACGCCCCTGGAGCCTGGACAGGTAGAAGTGATTCACTCAACTTTGTCATTTCTGTTTTCACGCTCTTCACTGATACTGAAATGAAATACTATTTCCCAAATGAATTTTGTTATTTGCAAGTAGCATATTAGGTAGCTGTGCAGAGCAAACATGTCATCTATCAACGATAATTTATAATTTTGTGAGCAATACGTTTAGATGAATTATACAAGTCAGAATGGTTAATACTTTATTCTTCGTGCGCAACAAACTCGTGTTACATGATATAAGAAAAAGTTATGATAAGATACAATAACTTTTTGTAGTACACTTGATACGTCAAAGTGTCAATATTTGTTGTAAAAGGTGATATGATACCCAGAATCGGGTAATAGTCTTTATATTAAGTTATTGGTAAGGTAAGCTGGGCAATCATTAGGGCAAGGCTTATCCGGCAATGAGCACACGGTGTCTGTCCAGTCGCAGTACAGGGCATTGGGATTGAAGAGTGTTCCTGCTGGGCATTGATTCTCAAGTTCCACCCATCCTGCAGTGTCCTGTAAATGGCGTAACAAAGAATTCTTAAGTACCGCAAAACATGATTTTTCTCACACCCTGAGAAACACCAACGTGTACGTGAATGTGCGCACACACACATTTATATGTAAATAAAGGTATAAGCCCCGAAGGAAAAATAAACAACGGAGTTGCTGCAAGATCTTTCGACTCAACTCTGCAGTTTGTCTCCTGAGTAAAGGACGTTGAGTCGAAAGATCTTGCAGAACTCCGTTTTTTATTTTTCTTTCGTGGCTTATACCTTTATTTATGTATTTATCACGTTCCAAACTTTCGTGATTCAGTTACACATTTATATGTGTATGTATGAATGTGTGACTTTGTTATAATCACAGCTATTGAGCCTTTTCTAAGTACAAATGTCTTACAGAGCCAAGTAATAGCCAGGAATTTTTTTACGGAGTTAAAATGGGGAACGAAAAGAAATGTCTCAGAAAGACATCTTTTAAGCGATTAGATTTAGTAGCGTTCGTGATGATTGAAGAACTTGGTAATCTGTTTAGATTGCTGAAATAATTCGGAAGCTGATGGGATGGCAGTCTGTTCCCACGATCAAGGCCAATGAGAACATCAAACACAAGGAAGAAAAATGGGGCGATAGATCTGCCACTTATAAGTTAAAAGTTCACAGATTTCATGGAAATTGGAGGCAGGGGTAGAAATCCAAAGCGAAGCAGAGGGAAGAAACAACAACTGCGTTCAAGGACCTACCAATCGTGCCAAACATCTGAGAAATATTGCTCTGACATGATTTCCCAAGGTTCAATACTTACGATCGTGCACATGTAGTAGTGGGTGCAGTCGTTCGAATCGGGGTTGGGTCCTACTACGCTGCAGTGAGGAGATGGTGGAGGTGGAGTTGGAGGAGGGGTGGTTGCGAAGGGGTCCTTTCAAGAAAAAGAGATGTTTCATGAACTATTGTCAACAAGAAATCCCCAGCTATAAGGAATACTTTGAACACAATATGCTCTAAGATCATACATATTATTCGTATCATTGCCACGGGAACTATGGAAGTGCAGTATTTACCCGAGTGGTATCTGGTTCCAAGGTTGGTGGCCTCGTGAAGTGGCCTCCACTCAAGGCTTCGTTGATGGACATGAGAAGAGGGAACGGCTCACCGTGGCATTTGGCGTGGAAGTCGTCAGTCTCGACACTCCAGACCATGCAACCAGCCAAGCCCTTGTCTAAAACGTACTGGGCCTGTGGGAGAGATGACCAGTTACGAAATTTAAATGTTGGACATTTGGACACTGACCTTCATTTTCATTTCACGAAGAATGCATTAACTGTAGGATTCAACTGGAATGTTTGGAGCATAAATCCCTTGTTTGTAAGAATAGCAGTGGAATTAGGCTAACAATGGTTTCTTGTACAAAAGGTTGACCACCATGGTTAGCAGACATTGAGAATTTATGGGCAAACCTCCGCGAAAAAGACGTGACCACTCCACCTACCTTAATGGCTACGGAATCAGGGTCTTCATAGGATACCCATATTTGGTTGTGGGAGATGGAGTAAGAGTAAGGCTCGTGCATGGCAGGGTCATGAACGATGGTCCAGTCCTCTGTCCTTTGGAAGTCGCAGATCTGAGAGAAGAGAATCCCATTTGCTTTATACGTATGCAAACTCATCTGAATGCCTTTATTTAGCCAGTAACAGACTTCATCAAGTATATACGTTGCTGCTATAATTTAAAAAAAAAATCCAGTTATTGGAAGGTAGTTTTTCTATCTATCTATCTATAAATATCATAATTAGTCTCTTGGGATGAGATCTGTAAACCTCGTTCATTTTTTCTTGACTACTGTTTGCGGAGGGGGAGGGAGGAGGGGATTGATGGCGGGCGGCTGTTAACTCTCGTAAGTTATCATTTCTCATGAAAAGTTACGCAGTGTTTCCGAAGATACCGTCCAAAAACACTTACGCTAGCAAGAATAAGTGAATGATCAGGATCCAGATTTCTCAATTTAAGAAAGGAAACGAGGGAATTCAACAGGGAAGTAAGTAATGATTCTGAATGATAATATCTTCAAGACTGTTGAATAGTAAACTTGATTGTCAAAGGATATAAGCCTTAGATTACATCTGTTTGCACTTCTTGAAAAGAAGTGACGCTAATTCTATCATAGTAACTGAATAGCTCATCATCCAAATGGCATACCATGTACTAAAAACATTGGGTATCATTGATCACATTAGGTAACTGTGATCTGTCCTGTATCCACTAAAACTGATAACACGATAAGTTATTTACAGAGATATTCGTGAAAAATGCAATCAGTCCGTTGTTATAGACTCACTTCGTTGTAGCCCAAGAATCCGTTTTGTCTAGTGAATGGCCCTGCAGTGCCAGCTTGAGACGCGGGAGCATAGAATCCAGTTTCAGATGTAGAGTCAAGCCTCCATGTTCGGCCATACAGAGGAATACCCAAAACCAGCTTGTTTGCCGGGGCACCCTTATCTAGCCAGTAGTTGACAGCGAAGTCCTAGAAAAAAAAAAGTTCTCTTTTAAAGCTTGCATATTTTACGCTGAATGTTGAATTCTTTCTAAGTTTTCATTGTTGTAGGTAAACTTATTAAACAAAGGAGTCAAATAAATGCCGCATCTGAATTATTACATGAGGGAAAGGAGAAATCTACCTGAAAGTATTTCGTTCATGGAAAGATTAATCGGACTGCCAGTAGGTCTAATTAAATTCACAAGGCGTTTTTGACACGAAACTATTGAGATCTGTTCACTGCTTGAGGAAGTAAACTCCCTGATAATTGCTTGTAACACATCTATCTGACCAACTAACTACTTCTGTAGAGAGACTCTCTTGAAAATTATAAATGACTTCAATCTTTTGCGAAGATCCAAAGTTTATTCACCCCCATTTAGGTAGAGATTGTCGCCAGTATCGTCTGGGTGAGGGTAAAGGCAAGACTGGTGGTGGGTGTATTTCTCCCAGCTGCCGTGCAGATCATAAGCCATCAGGTTGATAAGGTCAAGGTGTTGGGACATAGCTGGGACGTCATAAGCTGGGTCGATGGTTTGTTTACCAGCAGACACAGCAGCTGTGAGTATCATCCCCTCTGCGTGCAGAGCCTCCTTCAGGTCACTTAGGAGGGTGATGAAGTTAGTCTGTAAAAAAAAGGTTAGAGGTTTATTACCGTTCGGTGTTCTAACAGTTCTCTGTTCTGTTTTACATCAAGCATAAAGTCATTTTCATCGGATGATAGTACTTTATAATCTATGTAGCTATCTTTTAGCTTTCTTGTTACTTTAGGCTCTTTTATCCACTTTGGTCATTCAAATAATTTCAAGTAATAGGTGCCATAATAGAACTTTTTTTTTTTTTGTAATCTACTCATATTGCACTTAACATTTTGCTTTTAGATGATGCACATTTGACTTAAATTCTTGGAACATGAGGATTGGAATGTTTGGACTTTAAGGAGTGTTTGTAGTATTTACACCAATTCCTTGACAGGGGCGTGTACAGGGGGGGGCTTCGGGTGCTTGAGTCACTCTCCTTTTTCTTCTTCATAGCTAAGGTGCTTTTTTTGCCAGAAATTTAATTGGATGATATTATACATAGATTTATTGATATTGGACCAATATTTGTCACATTATTCTTTCAACATTTTTTATTTTTTATATATATCGTATATTATATAGATAATTGTAGCATATAAAACATGGCAGATTTCATTTTCAGAACCTAAGGGAGTGCCATTTTTTCCACTTGAGCCCCTGACCTTCTGAAAGTCTGTGAACGCCCCTGTTCCTTGAAATGTAACTGAAAGTTGCGGATACTTACGTAATCCTCAGGATTGCCACCTCGCTGTGTAGGATACTCCCAGTCCATGTCCAGGCCATCGAAGCCATGGGTCTTCAGCAAAGCAATTGAAGAGTCCACGAAGGTCTTCCTCTTCCCTGCATCTGCTGCCATCTGGGAAAGAGGTGAAATTTCTTATCTGTCATTAGAGAAACACCCTTTTCTATTATTACACAGATGTGATTCATATCAAATATGCGCTTACCCAAGGTTAAGGTATGGGTAGAAGTACTGGTTCTTATCAGGTAGAATTACTTATGTCAGTTCAAGGTTGGGGAAGGTTATGTTAGGTCACTAATATAACCTTATATTCATTCCCGCAGAATAAGAAATCAAATTCGCTGCATAACCTTCCAGAAACCTGCGGATAACATCTTTCCGCCGTAAAGAAAGATTTACCATCTTTCCAAAGTAATATGAATGCATTTCCTCATAAGATTACTTAGATGTGTCATTCAGCCTTATAGGCCAGTTATTAATGAACTCGTGTGTATGTACTAGTCAATATGAAATAAGTTTTAAAGTATTATGGCAATTCTTTCCCGTGGGATGAAACTTGGTATGAGAAATAGATGTTTCATTTTACACTGCATCTAGGAATATAATTCCTATCAATGACAGTCATATTTAAGGGAGAATCGGAAGCAGCGGATGGTATTGTGTGAGGACACTCATCTCGCCTACATATAGTCAATATCATCCATAACCTATAAAGTACTTTTCATATGAAATTTTGCAGAAGGAAAATCTCGATTTCTACCTATAATTATGTAATAATAATCAAATTTGTCACGAATCTCTTATGTGCTATAAATTTATGACTGTGATCACGCCGTTTTCAAAAGAAATTTAATTGAAAATGACGCATTAGAAATCTAAACACAAAACACTTCATTCTTAAGCACAAAAAATAAAGATTTTCGTAAACAACAGAATCAAGAACTGGTAGTATACCGCAGAGTAAGAGGCTGAACCTTCGTTCCATCCGCCGACTCCCAAGATGGTCTTCAAGTTGACGTTCCTCTTCTTGAGTTTCACGAAGCGGTCATATGCACATTTGCCTCCGCCGTCACACAAGTCGTTCCAGGGGTCCAGAACCTGTTTTGGCATTGAGTAAGATTTCTTGTACTCCAAAAGAAACTGATTTCTCAGTCTAGACCGATAAGAAAATATAATAAACAATCAAATTTCACAGACCACTCTCGAGCTTTACAGATTGCTAGATGTCATGAGAATGTGCGTAACTGCTGATTTTTTTATGAGTAATAAGTACTGAGCAGATTTCAAATAAGTATGACGCTAATGCCATTTCCTTTATTAAACATTCTTTATTCTACACTAAATCATGACTAAAGACGAAGCACACATTGCGAAAAATAGCTTTAACACATACAAACAACAGGATCATCAGTAGTCTGAAGATAAATTAAAGATTTTTCTCACTATTCTCTCTGACTCTACATAACACTCACTGGGTTGAATAACAGACTCTCTGTTATTCAAATCAGACTAACATATGAACATACCCTAATAACTTCTCAGCCGTTGATATGGGTGAAAATTTAGTTATTAGGAAAACCTTCCTTGCTGTCATTAAACCGCAAAATCCTATCATGTCAGTAGACTTGAAGGTGAAAGATATGTTGTAAGATATCTTTCACAAATGAAGAATGAAAGAAAGATATTTGATATAACATTCTTTGAAAATGCCCACTTCGTATACTGCATTGACAGAATGTGACATAAGTACTTTACCTTAATCTCATAGCTAGTGGGATCCAGTCCGGCAAAGGCATAGATGAGATGGGTGCAGAGAGCTGGGTCCACGTCTTCCACGTCAAACTTTCCTTCTCCTGGTCTGTACACAGCCCAGGAACTGAAGTAGCAGACGACCACCTCAGCTTCTGATGAAAGAAAGCGAAATAAATAAATATTTTGTTTGAGAAAGGTGGAATGAACAGCTTTATATCAAAAGTTATTGGTGTGGAATCCATACACCTTCGTGGTTTCAGTCGTTTTTCAATGAAATGTATAGGAAATACGAAAATCATGCGTAGCCCGACGACGAATATATTTCCGCGATCTCATTAGCTAGTTTCGATGGTTGACCACGACCCACTAAGACTGTACTCGGTTTTTTTCCATCTGTCCACCAGCGTGTGGTGTTTGCGTATGGTAACACTGCGTCCCGGGCTTTAGATAGTTACATTCAGCTTACATTCAACAATAATAATAACCCTATTTCGAACATTAACAGTGTAATTTGCATACAGTAAATTATTAAAATACTTTTCAGTTGCAAATGTACGGCCAGATATCCTTTTATTTACCTAAAACTTACACATAGCGTAACTATCTAAAGCCCGGGACGCAGTGTTACCATACGCAAACACCACAGGCGGGTGGACAGATTAAAAAAAAAAAAAAAAAAAAAAAAACAAAAAAAAAAAAAAAAAAAAAAAAAAAAAACAGTATAGTAGGTCCTCCCGGGTATGACGATTACATGTTTCTATTTGCTTTGAGGCATCCAAGATTATCTGTTATTTCTTTCATTCTTTCAAAAAGTACACTTGCTTCTTTCATGTTTAGGTCACATCACATTCTTTAATTTATTTTGCCATTTTTTCTCATTTAAAATTTGTGTATGATAATATACGGACAGTTGTCTTTAACAAGGCTACGAAACGTATCGAATTGATATGAGCAGATCCGGTACCAGTGGTTAGCATTCAGAGATGGAGGAAAAAAAAGTTTTCATCACAGATTTTGATCTAGAATAATTAACATCGTTAATTGTACTTGAATCGCAATATTTAATGAATGCATCGTAAAAACGTAAACTGAACATAACATTTGTTTTCTTATCTTAAAATTTATTTGGATTATGATTTTATTGTAAACTCTTAACTTATTTACGATGGAAGAACGGCCACGCAACAAATTAGAGAATCCGACACTACCCTGAGCGGGCGCTCACCGAAAGCAATTCCCAACCCCACGAATCCAAACTTTCGACAAACCCATGGTCTGGACTCTGGATCCACTCACGGTCTAGACAGTGGATGATGGATCCACTTCCACTCACCCTCTAACTTTCCCAGCTATGTAGGTTGCCACTCAAGGTTGCCAGAAAGAAATAGCGGCCAATAATTCTAAAATCTGCCACAGTTATCGCATATTCTGGGAGTAAGCTTACAAACTACTTTGTTCTTGTTGTTGTTTTTTTTCCTGTTAGGAGGGCTAGGAAAAGTCTATGAAAGAGCGTACACAGGTCTAAAAAAGGTGTTTGGCGTTGATTTAAAAATACTGGAATTTTAGGATAGGATATTTATGATTTATTTATTAGGATGAAAATGTAAAAAAATAAATCATGTGCATGTTAAACAGTACAGAAAAATTATTTCTAATTAATTTTAGATGATTTATTTTAATTTTCGTTGGTGAAGCAACCCCTCTATTTGACTGCAGATTTTAGCACGTTTTAATTTACGTTAAAAGTTAGGAATATAATGTTTACAACTTACGTGTCCCAAGTAAGCTGGAAATCAGATCACGCCTTGTTTTAGTATTAATTCTTGTTGTGCACAATCTGTTACTTAGGAATAATAGTACTGTTAAAAATAATGTTAATGATTAGTAACAGCACTGCTTCACTCCCCCGGCCCCTCCCTCGCACTACCTATACTGTCCACTAAATTAGAAAGGTAGCTATCAGTAGAACATTTACTCTCTGATGAAAATTCTTCTTTACTCATAAACTTGTCTAATTCAAGGCAACGGGTATGAAATATCGAGTTGAACTCAATATTTGGAAAAGGTGAAACGAATATTAGTGTAGGTCTATGAAGTTAAATAGCAGTACCTACCGTGAATGTCTCTGCTGGTTTATGTGTTCAGTTCAAAGACAAACAGGTAAGGGAAAAGTTTATCGCAAGGATGTTGGTTTATCAGATCCTGGATTTCCTTTGGGGGAGGGAGGATGGGGTCAGGGGTAGCTCGCGCCGGCTCGGCGAAGGTAAACGATCTCAACTCTCATGAGACTACTACTTAATCGGTGAGCAAGGTTTGGGAATTCACGTCGATGATTTTTATGTTCTTGAAGTTTCAAGTTACAGCTGGGCGGCAATGAGAGAGAGAGAGAGAGAGAGAGAGAGAGAGAGAGAGAGAAGAGAAGAAGCGAGAGAGAGGAGGAGGTTGACGGGAAGAGAAACTTCGATGCTCGAATAAAACTCATACGAATCTGTTATTATTCGCAGAATATCGTTAAAAGCTCTTACGCGATAAGTCATCAATATGTGTATTGTTTTCCCACATCAGTCTGATTTCATCTATTTTCCCATGTGCTGAATTCAAACCTTATCCGTTTATCTCTGAGCTACCTATGGGTCGTCTGTACGGTAGTCCGTATTCAATATGATAAGTAGTCGTATCTGAATCATCTTCTCCACCATACAATGAGAGAGAGAGAGAGAGAGAGAGAGAGAGAGAGAGAGAGAGAGAGAGGAGTTCTGCGCTATCTGGTTATTATGACGACGACTTGTCACCAGGAGCAGCCGTAAAATTTCCCATGATGAACTTTGAAAAAGGCACGAGTACTGCAGTGAGGCTTGACGTGAATGCATATAAATCTTTCTGTGACCTATAATAGATATTCAGCAATAAATAATTGAACACTGACTATGTTCTAAGTGAGGGGTAACGCTAATCCGTGAGAAACCGGAAACTCAGAGGACACGCCCTGGGATGACTTGCGATGTCATGCGAATCGTTCTGTGCGAGGTGGTGCATTAGTTTCAAGGTTAATGTCAACTCGAATCTTATGCATAACGATATTCATTCTTTTATAAACGACAGGCTACAACTACAGTGGTAAACAAAGTTTCTTGGTGTAATGATTATAGATCACTGTTTTGCTTGGATGAATTCATGAAAAAAAAGAATAGTTTTTCCTTTAAACGTGTCTGTAGTTCTATAATAAGTGAGCGTGTATTTTCGTGATAAACTCTTGCAAAGTTACCTCGACTCGTTCCAATGGGGCGAATCCTTCAAGAGACTGAAAGAAAAAGGATTCCTTACCTATGGAGGACAGGAATACTCCGAAGAGTGAAAGGAGTAGCAGCAACTTCATGGTGCAACCGGCCGAGACGAGCTCCAGGCACGACAGTGGAGTGGAGGGTCTTATGAAGACGAATTTGTCCCGTCTCACGACAGGAGAGACGTCACGTGGGTACGGAGTGATTTCGAACGTTCTGTCCGGTTTCGTAATTGGAACTTTTTTTTAGTAATGTTTCTGTATGTACTGCATATGCCGAACTGATAAGGCTTCCTTCAATCTTAGTTCATTTGCACTTGAAACACTCAAGATTTTACCCGCAGTGTGTGGGTGTGTGTATCTATGCATACAGTGTATATTTCAATGTATATACAGTAGATCTGTCGTTTTTGTTTATATATAGATGTATACGTACAAACCAATATACATATGAATACACACACATATGTCTTATATATATATATATATATATATATATATATATATATATATATATATATATATATATATATATAAGAGGCAGATATATTTATAACCAAATACGTAGATAAGCAGTGGTATATAAATAATTTGCACCAAACAGCTAAAATTTCATTCATATTACAGAACTCACGGTTTCTTTAATGAGCTGTTATAACAAGATTCACTCTATTGCTGTTTGGTAGTGCATCGCCAATCTTTGATAGATAGATATATCGATAGATAAATATACAGGATGAGAGAGAGAGAGAGAGAGAGAGAGAGAGAGAGTATGATACTCAGTCAATGCCTATGAATAAATCTAAGTTAAGAGACAAGCGTTAGAGGTTATATTTACTTTCGTATGAAAACAAATAAGGAAAATGCAAATTTGAAATGGCCTTACAAAAATGTAGTGCCATACCTTGATTCCCACTTCAAAGTCCTTATCAATACAATGTTGAACACAATTTAATTCTAAATTTTGTTAAAAGTTTGAACGACTACGGCGACAGCAACAACAAAAAATTAATTTAGTAATTCCTTTTTCACTTACTACTACTCATATTAGGACGACGGTATTCATATAATCATAATAAAACTTGCACCAATGTTATAGAAACGTGGGGCTTGGAGAACGAAAAATGTAGATAGTGGCTATTTCAGAAGGCTGCCGAAAGGAGACATTACCAGATTTGATGAAATATTAGTCTGGCTTCGTGGAACAATAGATAGATCAATAATTGAGGTTGTAGGCATCAGCAACCTACGTACCTTAGGGCAGGGCATTAAAGAAAACGAGGTAAAAATGACAATATATGCAAGAACTGGTCGCCTTTTAGAACATAATCGGCCACCTCAGTAATGAGAAAATTGCTCTGGGTTAGTTTCAGTTGGAAATGATATCGTTTGAGTTAATCAAGTCTAGCACTCTGCCTTCACTGCTTCCAGTTACGAGATTTTCTTCTGTTCAAGCAAAAAAATCTATTTTCAACTGACGGGTGACGGGATAAGTAAACATATTCTGGAGCAAGTTATATTCGTATCTGCTTTTATAAATATATTGATCAGGGCCGTCTTTAGTCAGCAGCCTGTTAACTTCGCTCTTGTTGACACTTTACAGTAACTAACTGTCAAGTTATCGTCTTAGGTTTTTCTTGGCATCCAAGAAGCTTCGTTGAGCTTCAGAAATTTTAATGGTCCTAAACACGAAGTTTCTCTCACCGTGTCATTTTTAAAAGGTTTGTGCTAATGGACGCCAGAATCAGATCAATATTTCTTCCTTCGAAATGGTTATTCCGTGTTCTACGTCAAACCGAAAAAGCACACATTCGAATCCTGGTCAGGCCAGATACCCGTATATCATTTCATTTCGGATTCAAGTTATCCCAGAAGTATAGTGAATTCAATTTTAAAGCTTTCGATTTAACAGTGATAAAAGGTAATACTTTAGATTTAACAGTGATGAAAAGCACAGCTTTAGATTTAACAGTGACAAAAGGTAATACTTTAGATTTAACAGTGATGAAAAGCAAAGCTTTAGATTTAACAGTGATAAAGGTTAAAGCTTTAGAATTAACAGTGAAGAAAAGCAAAGTTTTAGATTTAATAATGATGAAAAGAAAAACTTTAGATTTAACAGTAATAAAAACTAAAGATTTGGATTTAAGAGTGATGAGAAACAAAGCTTTAGATTTAACAGTGATGAAAAGTAAAGATTTAGATATAACAATGATAAAAAGAAATGCTTTAGATTTAACAGTAATGAAAAGTAAAGCTTTAGATTTAGCAGTGATGAAAACCAAAGCTTTAGATTTAACAATGATGAAACGTAAAGCTTTAGATTTGACTGTGATGGCAAATACTTATAGAATTAAATTGTCAAGGACGGTACGTACAACACTTGGTTAGGTCAAGCGTGGGCGAATTGACGCACGTAATCTCGTTATCTATGAAATCCCTCAAAACGAAAAATTAACTGACAAAACAATGTAACATCTGTCCCTTTCTAAGCAGAGTATCCTTGGAAACGACACGAAATAGTTCGATGAAAATAAATTTAATCTTTATTTACCGGTCGGATAAAGATTCTTAGCCCATCTCTATCAAGATTGCTTAAAAAATGACGGGATGAGCCCAATTAACCGAAGAATGAATTGCCATTCTTCCGTTTTCTGTTGAAAAGCAAATGACAATTAATCGCAGATAATAAAAGAAGATGGATACCTTCAAATAACACGATGAAGTAGAAGATTTTGAAGTTAAGAGAAGAAAACTAATAAAACTGTTCGATAAACAGACAGATAAACGGAAAGAGGTTAAGAGACAGAGAGACAGTAACTGAAAAAAATAAACTGTTCACGTTCCTCTACTACAGCCTTGAACTGACTTGATGCATCTCGCGATAAAGCGGTAAACAAATGACTCTCGTTTGCCTGATGTTCATTTCCCACACCTAAGTGACTTTTATCTCGCAATATGAAATGCCTTTCAATGCAAAAAAAAGCAAGTAAAAGAAAGAAACAGCGTCACGTGGTGATATACCACGGCTCCGTCGTTGTTTTCGTTGGCAAGAGAGCTTTGTCAGTGTGCAAAGATGAAAAAAGGAAAAAAAGTTAAAGGAAATGTGTCACATGAGTACCAATCCTCTCGTCTTTTGGGAACTCGACGGGAAGCATAATTATCAATATTGTCGGCAAAACTGTAGTTGTTTATAATCGTCATACCTTGCCAGCAGTGCGAGTTTTTTAACATGAGAAATTAGGCAAAAGAAAGGATGTTGTCGTCCGAAGGATATTTTCGTCCATAGACAACCTATTTGGAGTAAATTTTGTTACTATTATTATTCACAGTGCGAATGTATTTCTAAGGAGAAGCTTCGAAGTATCACGACAGTACATGGCTGTGAAACGAGTAAAGAAAAATGGACTAGAAGTGGATCAATTCCTCACATAATAAAAATAGTTCTAAAATGGTTTATGTAAATAACCATCATTAAAACTACACCCAAGTAAATAAATAAATTGCTAGATCAATAAATAAACAGGAGTGTCTTGGAAGGTACCCTGTAACAAAGGAACTCTAGCTAATGATTACGGAAAGCCATGATACGGGAGCTTTTGAGATCACGGGTTATGTGGTCACCACAAGGCGTGATTAATAAATACACTATCTATATAAAGAAAACACAAACACACGTACACACACATACATACGTACATATATATATATATATATATATATATATATATATATATATATATATACACACACAAACACATATACATATATATATGTGTGTGTATATATATAATATATATATATATATATATATATATATATATATATATATATAAATTCTTCTGTTAAAACAGGATACGTCTCAAGTATATAACGCCAATAAAACACTCTGGTTTAAAGCTAAGGACTATATTCGGTAGACTCACTTCCACCCTTATCAAGCAGTGAAATGACAGAAAAGGAGTTTCATTAGCGAAATATATAGTGGGAGATACGCCCTTAGGTGATGCCTGGGGTCACCTCTAAGCTGCCGATGGTTCTGCTAATTGCCTCAGTTCACTTCATCGTTGCCTGTAGGAAGGTATTGTCTATCTGGTCAGAGTCCCAGGCTCAATTAGAAAGGTTGATCCTATTATTTATATATGTATGTACGTATATATATATATATATATATATATATATATATATATATATATATATATATATATATATATATATATATACATATTACTGAGTGTATTATTTCGGAACAAAAAACTGGGACACTACCACGTAACAAAATTACTTTCAGGTATCCAAGTTGAAGCCGAGAGATGCCGAAAGAAATTCTCATATGGGCATTGCAAAAATCGATCTATTCCTTTTGCTACATTTTTCCACAATTCACGTAGTGGAAGCGCTGAAGGTATTACACATATATGTATACTATACACATACATATATGTATACTGTATGTATACATATATGTATACTATACATATACAAATATACAAACATTATATATACATATATATAATATATATACACATATATATATACAATGTATGTATATATGTATGCGTATGCATACATGTAAAAAAAAATTTGTCTCTCTCTCTCTCTCTCTCTCTCTCTCTCTCTCTCTCTCTCTCTAGAGCTCTTTTATTATTATTAAGAAAAACGTATTTCTCCATCATTAACGAATCACATTTCAGCATGTTTATTTTCAACGTAAAACAAATGCAGAACTATTACGGAACCGCAGAAAGGAATCGAAAACACAAAACCTGACACATCGTACGATTGTTTATGAGAATATTACACCTGTCTGTCCATTTCTTGCGAATTGCAACGCTGATTTTCAGAAATAACTGTCCCTGATGATCTCAAAAAGAACTGAATAACCTGCAAGATAAGCCATCGACCCAAGGACTACATTCGAACGGGTGAGGAGGGAAAAAAAATCAAATGAGAGTCTAAATGCTTCTCACGCAAGTGTAAAAGCGAGGCTTCATGATAAACATTTCTTATCGTGCTACTATACTAGCATATTAAGGTTAAAGAATAACACCAGGAACAAACTTACAGAGAATCGCTAAGAAAAGAAAATTGCAAGAAAGATTAATTTTTTTTTTTTAGTTTTCTGTATAAGAAAACTTGTGGCATTAGAGGACTGTAAATTGGGATGTTGGTCATCCACCCTCCAATCATCAAACAAACTAAATTGTAGCCCTCTAGCCTCAGTAGTTTTCGTTTTATTTAAGGTTAAAGTTAGCTATGATCGTGCGTCTGCAAACACCGGGCCGTGGCTGAAAGCTTCATTGGCCGCTGCTCATACAGAAAAGTCCATTGCGACGAAGACACCGGCGCATTTTTCATTTGTTTGTGCTTGAAACCGAAATTTTCTAAAACTCCAAACATGAACTCTGAGCGCAATGTTTCAGCTTGCAAGAATAAGTAGCACCTTCTGAAGCCCGCAAGATCTCTTATTATTCACCCATACTGAAATGTAACGAAGCTGAGTCGCTCTGTTTTGTATCTGTTATGAGAGAAAATATGCAATAGTTTACAATTTTAACAGTATTACATTCAGAATTTTATGGTTGTTTTAAAGTCTAAACAAGTACACCATTAGACGAAATTTGCATCTGAAAATTCAAGTTAGCTACCAAACAAGCCAGGAAGTCCCAGAGTTCTGGGTGTTTAGTCTCTCCTCTTAGACTTTAGATCTTTTAGTGGCGTGGTAAGACTTTTCTGCGGTTGTTGCGTAGAGCTTAAAACAAATTACTTGTGAATAATAACTAGGGAATCAAAACAAAGTCTCCGGCAACGAACTAGATGTGTTGAATTAGTCCCATGAGAATACGTGCCATTACCACAGCTATCAGGTTCTGTGCGCTTTATAAAACCCTAATTTTGCGTTTTCTCTCTCTCTCTCTCTCTCTCTCTCTCTCTCTCTCTCTCTCTCTCTCTCTCTCTCTCTCTCTCTTGTTACTTCATAATAACTACTTAAAGATTGTTATGTTTATAATAATTGATTTTATAATGATGTAGTTCCTATGAACATTTTTCATTCAGACAGAAGAGGCAGAGTTTCTGACTCTGAGGACAGATATTGAAATATATCGTAGCAAAATTCTCTCAGGTTAGAGACCAAAGTGTCATTATTTATTTTTTAATAACTCTTCTTATAACTACAAATACCCATTTTTAGGAATCTGAGTGATGAAGTTCCATTTCTGAAAGTGTTAAGTGTAGGAATCTAGGTATTCAGATTCAGATCATGACATTTTTCTCTATATGGTCACAGAATTGAACTTATCAACATATCGAAAATATGCAACGTAAATTGATAGAATTTTCAGCTAAAGAATCTTGGCGTAAATTAACCCAGTACAGTCTTAAGTAGAATTCTTATTGTCCTTCGCTCGTCAGATTTGACTGTAAAGTGGTGTCCTTCAGAGTACATTTTATTTTTTCTGTTCACTTTTTCCTCTTGGGAAAATATTCAAGCATTGCCGGATGCATCAATAAATTCGTTTGAGTGGTGCCTGTAACTATCTCTGCTTTTAGGTCAAAGATATGCGTTACTAGTTATGCAGGGGACCTTCTGTTATCTATGTCAAAGGAGACTTGATTTTTTCCCCACAGTTTTTAAATTCGAAGATAAGGAAACTCGGTTTTCATATCTGTTAGGACACTTGCCTTTTCTTTTCAAACAATTTTTAAGTGTTTGCTCTAAACTAGGTTAGATGTTGTATGAAATAAAATATTTTTTTTTTGTATGTGTTCTTCTGGAGATATCGCATGAATCTTACATTGAGCAGGTAATATAGAGGTGTACACAAATGAATATTCACGATTGCTACTAGACAAAATATTTTAAAGTAAATGCGGCTAATACTATTCTCCATTCATTTAAATGCATTTTTTATCCATTTGTTAAATTATGAATTTACTTTTTTTTAATAAGTGGGATCTCTTCTTTATATATTTCCCTATACCTCTTCTTACTTCTTAATGAACTCCATATTCTTTGGAGGCTTGAATTTCAAGTCAATAGCCCCTGTGGGCTTGTTCCATATGAATAGGTTCCATCTAAAGAATAACAATAATAATAATAATTGCGACTGGATAATGCCCATTCATTAATACCAAAAATGTCAAACATTCATGCACGCAATTATGATGTAATTCACGCAAAACATACATAAAATTTCTATATGTAAACCTAGACAAATGAAAACTTTTATTTTCATTTTGACGAATGTGGCAAGGGGACGCTCTCTTAAAGACCGGGTAAATGAGATAAGGAAGATTTTAACACTAAATATCTAACCTCTCTCAACACCCTTAGTGACTCCAGTCCCGTCTGGGAAAGCACAATATTCATCAACTTTGCTCTACTGCTGGTTTAGGATTCTGAGTGGGGAGTTAGCAAGGGGTAAAAACATTTATCTATCTATCCGTCTATCTATCTATCTATCTATCTATCTATCTATCCACCTATCTATACATGAATATATATAATATTATATATGTGTGGTGGGTGTGTGGTGTGGTTTGTGTGCGTGGTGGGTGGTGTGTGTTTGGTATATATATATATATATATAGATATGTGTGTGTGTGTGTGTGTGTGTGTGGTGTGTGTGGAATATAAATATATAATATATATATATATATATATATATATAGTATATATATAATATATATATATATATACGTCTAAACGCACATTCACAAAACTGTATTTATCTGTCTATATATTTATCTATATGTATACACACGCATATACACACTCACTCACACACACGCACACACATATATATATCTATATATGTGTGTAGGTGTGTAAAAATCCAAACGCACAGTCGCACAGCTGTATTTATTTATGTATATGTATCTATATATTTGTATGCGTGCATGTATGCTCACCACCTTTCTATTCTCCATAGGCAAAGCCTTGTCTGCATAACCAGAGTGAAATTTTCAACGATAGAAGGAGAAATAATAGAAACTGCCTCTAAAGTCGATTTAGATTTCAGCTATTAAATCTAGTGGGTCACTGGAACGCAACATTATACATTTAGCACCGTTAACAATCAACTTCAAGTGAACGAGACAAAAAGAAGCGCTCATTAAAAAGAATTCCTTACAGATTTCACATTAAACTAAAAGAAACTGATAAAGTCACCTGGCGCTCACGTGTGGGTGTATGAAAGGGTGCAAAACGCCAGTATAAAAGCCTTGGGGTGCAGCCTGTGCTTACAGGTAGCCTGTCTCCTCTTCCTCCTCAGCAACCATGAAGTTACTTCTGCTGGCCTCCCTCCTCGTCGTCTGTGTCACGTACACAGGTGAGTGCAATCAGCAGCCTCTCGTACCTTTGCAAAGTGCACTGTAGGCATTTCTTAAGGTTCTTTGCAGCGCACCCTCGGCCCCTAGCTACAACCCCTACCGTTCCTTTTACTGTACCTCCTTTCATATTCTCTTTCTCCTATCTTACTTTCCACCCTCTCCTAACACTTGATTCATTGTGCAACTGCGAGGTTTTACTCCTGTTATACCTTTCAAACCTATACCTGACAATTTCCGTTTCAGCGCTGAATGACCTCATAGGTCCCAGTGCTTGACCGTTGGCCTCAATTCTATTTTCAATTCATTCCTTTACAAAAAACGTCATGATTTCTCTTTTAGCGTTTGTTTTTGAGTCTTGTGTGTGTGTGTGTGTGTTCTTTGCATTAGTTTATTAATTTATCAGCATATTTTTTTAAGTCAGTTCACTTTTTTCTGTATTTTCCTTTACCTTCTCTTACTTGCTAATGAGAACCATATTCTTTGGAAGCTTGAATTTTGTCAGTGGCCCCTCTGGGCTTGTTCCACATGAATAACGTTCATCCTCTGGATAATAATAATATATTAATAGTAATAATTTCTATTTTTATCAGTAGATGCTTTATTTCTTTAAACGCCTGCAATTTCTATAATGCGTTGTACTTTCGATGTACTAAAGCAACTGTATTAAATCTACTGTATTACGAAATATGAAAGGCCCCAAACTAGCCAGGTTAGTTACTGATTGTAACACACCGTGGAGTAACGATATGCCATCAGCTCTTTAACTCTTCGCCATTCAGCTGAAGACAGTATTATTTGCAAAGATAGCTTCGGTAGTTTTCGCTTTCAGTTGGTCACCAGTGAAACAGAGTTTTTGCAATTTCAGTAGGATTAATCATTACCTTACGGATAGACTGAGATAGTCTTATGATGTACCAAGTTTGCATCAAATACGTTTACAATATTAAAGATTCGGTCTACAGAAGAAACGAAATAAATTAAAGTTCACTTAATTTTTGAAGAACGGATTGAAAGGTTTCTGATGGCGTAATTATTATACACGCATGCACTAGCGCATACGATAGATAGATAGATAGATAGATAGATAGATAGATAGATAGATAGGTTTACCACTATAGTTTTCACGTTACTATGTGGAGTGGTGGAGTACAAAGACAGCAAAAGAAATCCTCAGAATTTTTTTTTTCAGTCATTTTGTGCAATATTGGTATACTGAAGAAAATTTGACAGTCCGTTGCTTTACTCTGAAGTACATGAAATGAATAGGTAATGAGTAGATTATAATGCACATTCATCTATCACGCAGCGGCGGAAGTCGTCTGTTACTACAGCTCTTGGGCTGTCTACAGACCCGGCAAAGGGAAATTCGAAGTAGAAGACATCGATGCAACCCTTTGCACCCACCTCATCTACGCCTTCGCCGGGCTTCAGGAGAGCGGCGAGATCATGGTACGATATGATAGAGGTTCTCTTATGGATTCAGAGATGATAAATCCAAGCTTATTTGTTTTCTGTAAAAGAAAACTATTATGGCGGCGTTGTTGTCTGTCCATCCGCAGTTTTTTCTGTTTGCACTTTACTGTCCGCCTCCAGCCAGGTCTTAGAAGCTACTGAGGCTAGAGGGTTGCAAATGAGTATGTTGATCATCCACCCTCCAATCATCAAACATACCAAATTGCAGCCCTCTAGCCTTAGTAGTTTTTATTTTATTTCATGTTAAAGTTAGCCATAATTTTGTTTCTGGCAACGATATAGGATAGACCACCACCACCAGGCCGTGGTTAAAGTTTCACCGACCCCGGCTCATACAGCATTATACACTGTATAGAAAATTCGATCGCGTCGAAGAAACTTCGGTGGCTTTTTTACTTGTTTAATTTTCAGTATATTTCAGCTGCCAATATTCAGCTAGCCTAGGTCGTTTTTGAGACCTGAAGGTGGACAGAAAAAGTGCGGATGGACAGACAAATATCCATGTCAATAGTTTTCTTTTACAGAAAACTAAAAACAAATTTAGTAGAAGCTTCTTCGAGAAATATAGATGATCCAACTACGTAGGTATTATCGAATCACCACCATTACAGTTTCAAATACTATTTTACAGGTGTTTGATCCTTACAACGACCTCTGTGAGGACTATGGCATGTGCGGCTATGACAGGTTCACTGCTCTGAAGAAAGTGAGGCCAGGACTGAAGACCTCTTTGGGTGTTGGAGGATGGAACGAAGGATCCACCAAATATTCTAATGTAAAGTATATTGTGCTTTTACGTATTTTTTTTGGTGTGTTTTTATCTTGTAAATAATCCTCCTTTTAGATGTTCTTTTTTTTAATTTCAATGTGAGATAACTGTTATGGAATATTTTCATGAGAGAGAGAGAGAGAGAGAGAGAGAGAGAGAGAGAGAGAGAGAGAGAGAGAGAGAGAGAGAGAGAGAGAGGGAATCTCCCGGTACAAATCCTTTGTCTTCCCGAAACTTTACTTCTTCTTGGTTGTTCCAGATGGCAGCCAGCGCAGCAAAGAGGAAGATCTTCATCGACTCTTCTATCAAGCTCCTGAAGGACCACGGCTTCGATGGTCTGGATATGGACTGGGAATATCCAACACAGAGAGGTGGAAGCCCCGATGACTATGTGAGTATTGCACCCAAACGATTCCAGGCCAAAAAAAAAAAAAAAAAAAAAAAAAAAAAAAAAAAGTCACAGGTAAGAAAGTCATAGGAACAAAAGTCACAGAAAAAGAAATCACATTAATCTTTCCTAGGTAGTGACCCCCAAGGGTTTTAAACCGATTTGCAATCTACCTTTGCAAAGGCGTGTTTAGCACAAAAGCCGGTTGGGAATTACTGTAGAAACATAAACAAAACACTGTCAATATCAAAAAGATCATGACCTCCCAGAAATATTGTGAATTTTTCCCTGTGACTTTATTACCGGTCACCATAAGTTAATATGAATTTTTCCTAGTAAAAATTGTGAGTTTTTTGTTTTCTCTCTGACTTTATTACCGGCCACCCATCCAAGCAACGTTCATTCGATGAAGAATAACCTAAATCCTTGAAGAATTAGGAAAGGAATCGTTACAAAATGAAAAGTAACGTATGAACTGACTGCTTGCCTTTCCTGGTAGGTGCTTGTAACGTCGCCATTTTGTAAATGGCAGCAAAAGAAGCCCTGTTCACGATTAATTAATGTAAAGCAGAAAGTTCAAGAGCTTTTCCATTTGAAATAACAAAGGAATGTCAAGTCTTATACTCAAAATCAATCACGAAAAATCATATGGGTTATGCTTGCTTCATATCATCCACTGACTGACTTCGTATCCTGCTCATTTTCAGGTCAACTACGTAACGCTCCTGACTGAACTCAGGGAAGCCCTGCACGCCGAAGGAATGATCCTGACAGCAGCCGTGTCGGCGGGTAAACCCACCATCGACGCAGCCTACAACGTGCCAGCCGTGTCTGAACAGCTTGACCTCATCAACCTGATGACCTACGATCTGCACGGCGACTGGGAACCCTACACTCATCACCAGTCCTGTCTCTACCCCCACCCTGACGATACTGGAGACACACTCACTCTCAATGTGGTAAGGCTATCTTCAAAGTTCTTTCCTCCAATAATATTTTCCTTTCATAACCAATAATAACTTTGGAATGCTTCATCTTCCTTCCTGTTATTCGCTAGTGGCAGGAAATCGTTCTTTGAGAGGTGAACTTAAAAAAAGATTCCTTTTTTATCGAATTTTCTTTTAATATTCCAATGTTTGTACGTTGTTAGGTTCTTCCGACAAGATTTTATTTTCCATAAAGCACTCTACAAGAACGATTGTTATCAGGTCAAAATAAACGAGTCAGATTAAAAAAATAGACCAATTGTTAAAAAACTTGAAGTTCCCAAATGCATTCCTGATTTTTTTTTATTATACCATTACTCTTATTGTACTTAATTCCCGTACACGCCATTATTTCACCACCAAGTATTACACCAGAGAGAAGTATCAGTGCTCACACGGCAGATCTAGATATTATCTACTCTGAAATGTGCCAAAATATTTTAGCCGTATATAATATATATATATATATATATATATATATATATATATATATATATATATATATATATATATATATATATATATATATATATATATCACGCCTTAAGCAGAAAACGAGTTTCATTCCTCAAAGAGTAAAACTATACCACATCTCTCTACAGGATTTCGCCGTCCACTACTGGCTTGAGAAGGGAGCACCCAAGAACAAGTTGGTTATGGGCATCCCATTGTATGGCCGCACCTGGTCCCTCGACGATCCATCCCAAACTGGATTTTACGCTCCAGCCAGCCAGCCTGGACAGGGTGGACCATACACTGAGGAACCCGGATACATGGGATACAATGAGGTGTGATATTATCTTTTCGCTTATCGCTTACTCGGGGAGTAAGCATACGAACTTTGTTGTTGGTGTTGTTCTTCTTCTTCTTGTTGGGGGAGGGGGGTTGGTAGAAGAGGTCTATGGAAGAGCCTAAAAAGGTCTGAAAAAGCTGTTTCGCATTTAGTCAAAAATACGGAAATTTTAGAAGAGGATAATTATGATTTATTCTTTAGATTGAAAATTTTAAAGAATAATGTGCTTGTTAAACAGCACAGAAAAATTATTTCAAATAAAATATAGCGTATTTATTTTAATTGTCCTTCTTTCTAGATCTGCGAATCCCAAACAAAGAGCCCAGCAGCTTGGACTATTGTCCACGACCCAGCCATGAACGAGCCCTACGCCTTCAACCTCCACAAGAGCAATCTCTGGACCTCTTATGAGGATGCAGATTCTGTCGCCATCAAGGTAAACAATTCTTCCTCAAGGAATAATAATGCCAGTTTTCCACTTTTACAAATCGATAATATTTGAAGTTTCATAGCCGCTGTTGGAATCTCTCTAGCCATATGTGTTCGTACGTCAGTGCTGTTTTCGAAATAAACTGTAATCACTCATCCCTTTACAGGCCAATTATGCCAAGGACCTGGGCATCGCTGGATGTATGGTATGGAGCATCGACACTGATGATTTCAAGGACGTTTGCGGTGCAGGCGCCTACCCACTCATGCAACAGATCCACGCTGTCTTCCCAAACTAAGAGGGAGATTCCATTGTAATTTAGAAAATGTAGTTTCCCAAACTTTCTTATGTTCAGAAAAATAAAGATAAAAGAATAAACAACTGACAAAGCCTTTGCATTTTCATGTAATCTTCTAATGGACTGTTATTTCTTCGTAAAAACAAAACCAAACCAGACCATTCAGTTATCTATATATGCGTGAAGATCTGCTGATCTGATGACATAAATTGATTTGGTGATTTATTCAGTGAATCAAAAATTGCTATTTTTGCTAACTCGGAAAGGAGGTCAACAAAAAGGCACGGATTAGAAGATACAACAGTAAAGTTGAAAAAAGGTTATATACAGAGGTTAACTGACAGAATAGGAAATATATCTAGACTCAAGTAATGCAGGACTCACACCGTACTGATGGTATATCATACTCTCCATGCTTGCGCCCGCCAGATTATATAAGCTTGGAAGCAATATTTGGTGCGTCAAAATATTCACCTACGATGATTCCCTCACAGAGCACCAATATTTTTATTTTTCATTTTTTTCACAAAACGCTTAGTTGTCATGTAATGATACTGTCAGGTGAAGCCTTGGCAAGTATGGCGGTCACAAAGAAAAAGCACGTCTGGTTGCGAGAATAAGCATCACTGTTCATATGCCAGCCTCCTTTATATTTAAAATTCAGTGAGCCACAGAATTTCAGAAACTTTTTATGGGCAGACAGTGAATTATGTGTTGATGTAGTAGTGCCACATCTCCAAAACAGATTAGTCTAACTGTAATTGTGACATGTAAAGCTATGAGCCACTGCATCAACAGATATATTGCAGCATGAAAATGTCAAATTTTGTCGAAAAATGGTGCATATTCTTTTCTGTGTATCAAAAGGAATCGAATTCCCTTTTTACAACATTTAATCCGGAATTTACTGTGTTCTTGGGCGAACGCTATTATAGACTATGATAAAAAGTAGGTAACAAAAATAGTCGGTAGCCAGTAGGACCTTTAAACACAAGTGGCTGCTGAATCTCTAAATAAAACAGTGCAAATACATGAAGAAGGTGAGCTCTAACAAAACAGAAAATATAATTGTGAGTAAGTCTTGGTCTCTGATGTCCCTCTACCAGATCTTTTCTTTGATAGTTTAGTTTTCTTTAATAAAGCTAGCATTCTAGGTATCAATCTTGATTGCAAGTTCTCCTCTGAGAAACATTTCTCCGTCTATCGCTTGTTCCATTCACAAAAAAATTCTGCACATTCTTCCATATCTATAGTTTTCATCGTATCGTTCATACTTCATATTATGATCGTACTTTGCATTAAAATCTACTCTGTCTGTACTGTTCAGTGCATAGTACTTCTAGATGTTGGTAACGCTAAGTCTTGCCTTTCCTTTTACACGGGTCAAACCATGCGATCTTCTAAAAGAATTTTTGCTCCACCTGTAACTAAATTAACGACTGATCCTAATCGCATGGTTAAATTGTTGGATTTCATAGGTTCAAAGTTGGGATAAATGCTTTTTTGTATTGCAGGCTCGTGTGATTTTCGTTTCGTGGTATATTGTTTTTTCTTGCTTATTTTTCTTCGTTACTCATCTTATTTTTCTTTCGCTGTTATTTCTAGTTTATTATTTATTCTTTTCCGCTGCAATTCTTAGTCCGGCCTGGGAATTGGAAGCCATATAGATACCCAAGGAATGTGGCCTGACTGGATATGGCAACTACAAAGGCATGGCAATTGCGTCTTTTGTAATGAAACAATTGATTATGCTTTATTTCAGAAAGCTGGAAGAAGAAACTAATAAAATGCATAGTGATAAATAAGCCGGTTGTAGAAAAAAGATAGGAGTTGCGCATATGAAATGCTTTTGTAGAATTTGAAAATCCCTTTCTGGTGGCTTTTATTTATTAGCAGAAGGAATTCAACTGCTTGCGAACAGGAATCCTTGATAATTAGGTAGTGCTGTCTCTTTTGCATCCTTCCAATCAACACTGGCTTCCTGCAAAACGCAAGCATCCTGTAAGACTCTGGTCTTCATTTCGTGGATCCTTAGCCTAAAAAAGTTAAGTATATCTTAGTTTTACCAGACCACTGAGGTGATTAACAGCTCTCCTAGGGCCGGCCCTTAGGATTAGATATTTTTACATAACTAGGAACCAATATGTTATCTAGGAATGGGATCTACAGCTTATTGTGGGATCCGAACCACATTATATCGAAAAATGAATTTCTATCACCAGAAATAAATTACTATAAATAAATTCCTCTGGTTTCGCGTTGGCCGAGCCGAGAATCGTACTTCGGACCAACGGATTGGTAGCCGAGCGCGAAATCCACTCGTCCAACGAGGAACAAGGATCCTTAGCCTGATCTGTAGGTAACTTCTACCAGACTTCTCTCGTTTTTTCATTGAGATTTGTAGACACTTCATTCCCAAAGAGCTTACTTGCATTTTTGCGGTTTTTGGTTACGTGGTAAATGTAATTTATGAATTTATGACGTACCTAAGAATAAAGTGAGTTATGTTATATATATATATATAACGTATATAATATATTTAGTAAGTGTGTGCGTCTGTATAAGTGGCCGTATTTGTGTTATCGTCTTATCCTGAAAATAATATCACTAGTTTGGCAATGAGGGGATCACGAAAAGCTTTTGTTATAACCCCCCCCCCCCTTCTCTCTCTCTCTCTCGTCTCTCTCCTCCCCCCCCCCCTCTCTCTCTCTCTCTCTCTCTCTCTCTCTCTCTCTCTCTCTCTCGTAGCATTAAGTAGGAGTCTTCCTCAGCGGGCGATTATAAAGTAATACCTCTCTAAACGTTACAGACACACATAGCTTTTTCATTTCTATAAAATAAAAAGGCTCATTTAATTGTTGTCAGGCAAACCAAGCAAGTAATTAAATCAAAGAATGAGTGCATTAATAATTAGGCGTGTAATTGAATACGCAAATTAATTAGAAAAAAGAGCACACTACTCTTTCTTCCCCTTCAGTATTATCACAGTCTTCATCAGACTATTTGTTTTTTCGCATCTCTCTCTCTCTCTCTCTCTCTCTCTCTCTCTCTCTCTCTCTTTTGTCATGAGAACCATCATAAGGTTTGAGGAGTTTTTCATCGGCCCCAAGATTTTTTTGTTGCCTTTTTTATAGATTGTTTACTTGCTTATCTGCTTCTAGCTTGATGTTGCACGAGTTTCATTGTCCTTGTTCGAACAAGTTGGCCCTTTCTTTTCATATTTTGATCAAATTCTTGTGACGATCAATGGGATACGAATAGATCTAAATGAAATACAGCAATTAATCAGTCGTTTGTATTCTGTGGTGCTATGATACAGCTCATCTTAGCACACTTAAGACATTCTACATTAAAAGTACTTTAAGTATGTAGTAATTTCATAAAGAAATAAATACCAAATCTCACTTGGGTAATTGACTGAATCTGTCTGTTTGCGTTGGGCGCAACCTGCATCCAAGACAATACCAAGAGATATGAAATAGCGAAAGACAATGCCACACGACAGCACTACGCAATACCGTGATAGCAAAGGTCGCCGAGGTCATTTTTAGTGTTATTCAAAGTACTCAAGCGCACTCATCAAAAGTTAGTCAAAACATGGTTATCGTGGGAACAAGGCAGGTAAGATAAAAAAAAACGTGATGGACGTCACTGTGGTTTCTTTGGTCGGTGCGTGTGGGTGGAGCAAGGCTTTATAAGACTTTTGCAGCTCTGTGGCTCCCAGGGTTTCTCTCCTTACGCTTCGCCATGAAGTTGCTCCTACTGCTGTCGCTGTTAGCTGTCTCCCTCTCCTATATTGGTAAACATACTTGTAATTTGTCGTTTTTTACATTTATCACACATGTTTCATACTACGAGATCATTTCACAGCACTACCTTGGTCCTCTAAACAGAAATGAAAAGAAATCTTTCCTGAACAGTTTTAGCAGACTAGAAATCTTGGTGAACCCTCGCAAAGCTGATAACTAAGAGAAAATTCTGCAACAATTTGTTAAAGTCATTCGCAATTACACTGCTAAGAATTCACTCCAGCTTGCTTTCCTAATTATGATGTGGACAACATACGTGATGCTGACGGCCAAATTGAGACAATTTCACCCATCCATCTTATGCTCATTACCACCTATTCTTGATATATTCATCAACGAATGAATCCTCATTTCACCCGACCATATTTTATATGCATTCATTTTTAGAGGGAGAATAGGCTTCTTCAGTCTTCACGCACCTTCCTCTGAATAGTGTTATTTTCTTTGCAATGATCAGAGGGGACAGTTGTCTGCTACTACAGCTCCTGGGCTGTATACAGACCAGGCAAGGGTATCTTCGAAGTAGAGGACATCGATGCGTCACTTTGTACCCACCTCATCTACGCCTTCGCCGGTCTCAAGAGCAGTGGCAAGATCATGGTGAGGCTTCAAAGGCTGTCTAACCTCTCTCTCTCTCTCTCTCTCTCTCTCTCTCTCTCTCTCTCTCTCTCTCTCTCTGTCTAAAAGTACTCTAAGCTATTGATATGAAGGAAAAAAATATTGAAAAAATTTTTTTTTCTTATTTGTCTAGCGAATCAGGATATGAATAAGAAATGATTTTGTAAAGTATTGGTACAGATTTCCTTATATTCTTTACTTACATTTATTCACTCAGTCTTTAGATCATAGGATTAACTTCCTTGATTAACATATTTGTGTTTACATGATTCAGCAAAATTTTTTAAAATTTTGCTTTATTATTCTTATTTGACTTGAATTCGTTTTGCTTTCATATTTCTTTTACCTAATTTCTTTTTTTTTAATTTCTCTATGAAATTAGGATTTTAAACGATTGTTTGCCAACTCTTTGCTTCTATTTTCTTAAGGTCGGTGATTTCAAACTTATTGAATAATATAACTTTTCCTGTTTTTAAGCGTTATCTTCTTCATTCCTCAAAGGTCTTTGACCTTTACAACTGTCTGTGCATCAACAGTTTTTCTGTCTAAACCATATCTTCTTTATTCCTCAAATAGGTCTTTGACCCCTACAGCCATCTATGCATCATTATCTCTGTCTAAACAATATCTTCTTCATTCCTCACATAGGTCTTTGACCCCTACAACGATCTGTGCGAAGACTACGGCATGTGTGGATACAACCGTTTTACTGGGCTGAAGAAGACTCACCCCAATATCAAGACTACCTTGGGAGTTGGAGGCTGGAACGAAGGATCCACAAAATATTCCAATGTAAACTCAAAATCAGTCTTATGTAGTTCCTAATAGTTTCCATTACTATGATGATCATTTGAAATTTGGGATCTTTCCTGAAACAGTGACCCCAAGGGTTTTAAGCCGGTATGTATCCATCTTTGCGGCGTGTTTTGTACGAGCCCGTTGGGGATGTCCGTCAGACATAAACATAAAGACAAAGACCCCCAAGAAATATTAGTCTTAGATAACGACCCCCGAACTTTGTTGGGGGTCACTATTTAGGAAAGACTCAAAATTTGTAGCTGAAACATCTAAAGATCGAGGAACGAAATACATCTCGGGATCTTCAGGAAGTCTGTTGTTCAATTTGCAGATGGCAGCTGATCCCGCCAAGAGGCAGACCTTCATCTCCTCCACTCTCGCTCTCCTGAAGGAGCACAACTTCGATGGTCTGGATATGGACTGGGAATATCCAACGCAGAGAGGTGGAAGCCCAGATGATTATGTAAGCATCATTGAATTTTGTACTGCGTACCTTTGCAAAATATAATTTCTTACATCATTCCTATGCAAATTTACACCATTTGCTAGTGGCATCATTCAGAAAGTAAGCATCTAGGTCTAATAAAAAAACGTTTATATTCTATAGAGCAAAAACTGATATATCTATAACATTTCTTGATGAGATTTAAAGGATCAGAATTACTCTTTGCTTATGGAAGTCTTCCAAAACAGGAAAACAGCGATGGGCAAGAGTAGTTCTGATACTCATCAGATGCTGGTCAGTATTCAGCGAAAACAATTGTCCTCCACCTTCATTTACTAGCAGATGCCAGATAACATTTTTGGGCATTATTGCAAAAAATTCTTTAAGAAACAGTAGTTATTTCGACACGTATTCGCAGCGTTCTGTGGCTCTTCATAACCTCTCACTAACGGCATTGAAATCCTGGGACCTTTCCCTAGGTCAACTACGTAACGCTCCTGACTGAACTCAGGGAAGCCCTGCACGCCGAAGGAATGATCCTGACAGCAGCCGTGTCGGCGGGTAAACCCACCATCGACGCAGCCTACAACGTGCCAGCCGTGTCTGAACAGCTTGACCTCATCAACCTGATGACCTACGATCTGCACGGCGACTGGGAACCCTACACTCATCACCAGTCCTGTCTCTACCCCCACCCTGACGATACTGGAGACACACTCACTCTCAATGTGGTAAGTATTTGAGTGACATTTGCTATCAAGCATTTTCTAGTACTGTATCTCATGCCGAATTAGTTGATGCTCCAACGAATTTTGGAATACAATTAGTTAACCGCCTATGAGTACTACGATATGTTTTGATGTTTCATACAGTCAGTTCATTTTCGATTGCTTGAGAAACCCGCTCTGTGGTTAAATGAATACCCTTTAAATTCTGAATTTAGTTTTCATAAATGAATAAGACAATTTCGTATTCGTCTTGAATCACACTTATCATTTTAGTTGATTATTTCTAATTTCTAAGTGACATCATAGAGAACCATTAAAGATGTTCCAGGTAGGAATTACTTATCGTTTAAGGAAACGGGGGAATCCCTTTGTCATAAAGGAGCATTCATATCAATAAAAGGCAAAATTATCCAGAACTATACAATTTCTCGAACACAGTCTCTCATTAGCAACAAATCAAGCCATCTTGCCAAAAACAATATCTACAATCAAACATTCTTAATCAGTCGGATGATTGTAAGTGAAACTTATTACAAGCCCCTAAAAGTATAAATCGAGGCCAGATCATACGACGAAAGTCACTTCAATCAAATCCAAACCCTCAGGACTTCGCCGTGACTTACTGGCTGGAGAAAGGAGCCCCTAAGGACAAACTGGTCATGGGCATTCCACTGTACGGACGTACCTGGACGCTTGACCATCCCGAACAACACGATTTCTATGCCCCTGCGAGCCGACCGGGAATTCGTGGACCTTATACGGAAGAGCCTGGATATCTGGGATACAACGAGGTACCTACTTTACATTTTATTCTGAAATGAAAGATTCTGGAATCATGATATTGCTTTTTCATGAAAGAAGTCTAATATCTAACGATATCTGTTAAAGTGATGAATCATTTCTCTAGTTTCACTGGTTGATATCATAATCATAGTATTAGCATAAAGACGTTTTTTCCATCATCATATACCATAGAACATAGGATTTACTACAAAAGTTTATTTGACTTAGAAGAGACATTCTTTGCAATCGCACTCATCATCACCCATATAGAGAGACGTTTCCAAGTACTGTATCACATATAGAATTTAGGTTTTGCTACACATAGTACCATATCATATCGTGTCATTATGGAAAGATTGTTATACGAAAGCTGCCAAAGTTAAGATGGCCACCCATTACCAGAGCAGTCAATATCTGGTTCTTGTGCGCAGATTTGTGAGTCCCAGACGACGAGTCCAGGGGACTGGACTATCGTCCATGATCCAGCTATGAACGAACCTTACGCTTACAACCTGAAGCAGAGCAACCTCTGGACGTCCTATGAAGACGCGGATTCCGCTGGAATTAAGGTCTGGTTACGAGTGTGTTCGTGAGAGAAGAACATGCATTTTTTTACCCTTTTCATTATAGCCCACATCTGCACTCTAGTGAAATCTAGTATATCCATTACTTTCGAAGAAGTAGAAGAATTTTGGTCATAGTTTTATTTTAAAAGTTTAGTAAAAAAAAAAACAAGTCTTTCCATCTATTCTGAATAAGAAAACAATAAGGAGAAAAGTAACACTTACTGCTCAGATAATGTTTACTGCTAATTGCTGTTTGTTAAGAGTATTTTAGACATTTATAAAACTCAGATTATTCCTCGGAAGCATAGTAATACACTTTGGCTGATGTGACATAGAGCAGGAGCATGCAATTCATACCACAAAGTTTGCCTTGTGGCATTCAGATGAGGAGGATTTCTTTTTCCGTATTTTGTTTTTTAGAGAGAGATCATCGCCCACTGAGCTGTTTTGCATGATTATTTATTCCCGGATTTTCAGAAATATCAATTTCGCTTTTACAAATCTCAATGTCTTCTATATCTAGCCAGGAATAACTAAATGTCATTTTGGTCACTTTCAAGAAAGCTCCCAAGAAGTACGTCACCTTACGGACCATTGTTGTCTGAAAGTTCTGTGGGCAATCTTGGAAATGAGTCCAGATGTTCCACAAAAACGATTTGCATCTGACATTGGTTTTAATCTTTCAGGCACAATACGCCCTTGACAAGGGCATAGCTGGATGCATGGTATGGAGTATCGATACAGATGATTACCGAGGCATTTGCGAAGGAACTACATACCCAATTCTCACCAGGATCAACGACGTCCTGAGTGGAGGCATTTACACAAAACCAACACGACCTCCCACCACTACTAGGGTGAGCCCTTCGAAATTTACCTTTACACGTCATTCTTTGACGTATATCCGTTTTATATTTTCAAATACTGGAGAAAATTAATTTCATAGACTTCATAGACACGTTCAAGCGTAGGACGAGTATTCCCCATGTTAGAATGCTTCTCAAATTTCGTGGGAATTTTCGGATTTTTTGTTATTAGAAGCATTGCTCATTTTAATTTTTCGTCCCACAAGGACCCCTCTGTCACTACACCAGCTCCAGGGGAGCACTGCAGTGTTCCCGGTCCTAACCCCGATGCCAACGATTGCACGCACTACTACCTTTGTACCCAGGTAAGCTTCGGAATATGTAACATGTTTACAGGAAAAAAAAAATTAATTTTGTGTTAAACGTACGTACATGCATACATAAGCACGCACGCACATTATATATATATATATATATATATATATATATATATATATATATATATATATATATATATCATATTATACATATATATAATATATATAAACGTTCTAGAAGAACACGCAAGACGAGAGTCATGTCGAAAATGATCAGATTCAACATTAATTACCCTTAGAGCCTTTCGAATAGAATAAAAAAAAATGAAATAGTTTTTACGTTGATTAAAGAAAGCTCTTAATTCCTTTTCCAGCTAAGCGAAGGTTGGGATGAATTCGAGGAGAAGTGTTCGGACGGGACACTTTTCAACCCAGTGGCCAAATTCTGCGACTGGAAGGATTCTGTCTGCGGTCTGGTCCCCGCCGTTTGCCCCAACGACTGCGCCTAATCATCAAGGAAGCATGTCGTCATCTTAGATATTTAAATAAACTACGTCTCGATCTTTGATTTCACTGAATGGTGGTCTTGTAACAACAGAGCAATCCAGTGACGCTGTTATGTCAATAAACGTTTATCCTTGATTATTAGATTTTGCGTTATTGTTTGCCGATTCCAAGTTATACATGGTTCTAATGTTTGCGGTAATTTTTTATACTTATTGATTTTTTTTTTTTTTTTGCTAAACTGTTTCAGCCATGAAAAGGAATATAAATAAATAATTTTTCGCTGCTTTATCATCTAAACTTATCATTCTCAGTGCGCGAAGAACTGATATCTAAGGTGGAAAGATATAAAGATGCGTAAACATAGCAACATTCGCTCGCTTTTAACCAAGAGCTAAGGTCCTTAGACCTTTGTTTTAACACTAATGAAAAGTAACCGTAAAAACAGTTCTAAATTAGTAATGACTTGTTTTCTTAATGAGCATCTAAAACCCAGTGAAAATATGTGCAAGAATACACTGGAGACGAGTATGAGGATGGAATCAGATAATCTAACCTTAAGGAAAGGCTTCGATGAAGTTAATGAGGAAATAAGATGCGGAAGACATTATGTAAGAATCAAGAAACAGCTGAGTGACATGTTAAACTAAAGCAACTATGGAATAACAGTTTATTTTCTCAGATCTGTCAATCTAATGCTTATGTTTCTCAGGACGAGTCCAGTGAAATGGAACGTGAATGAGAAAAAAAAATGAGTACGGCGAGTGAGCGAAGCTCTTTTAAAGAAATGAGGTCCTATTTTTATTTAGATATCGTCATGCATATGACTATATATACATATACATACACACATTTCTGTGAAACACGTTCTCATGGGTTCATTATTTCAATATTTTATATATATATATATATATAATATATATAATATAATATATATAGAGAGAGAGAGAGAGAGAGAGAGAGAAAGAGAGAGGTAGAAGAGAGAGAGAGAGAGAGCGAGAGAGAGAGAGAGAAGCAGAGGAGAGAGGAGAGAGAAATGGATTCGATAAGAACGTCAGACAATTTCTAATGAGTAGCCTGAATTATCTTATATCTGATAGATGATGTCAGTTGCCAGACTTAAGAACTGAGCAAAGGATGATTTGGACTGTTTTCTTACGCCGTCTCCTACTGAACTTCAGGCGAGTTAACTAATTCTTCCAGGAAAAGAACATGCCGTCAACTTTACCTCTCTTCCCGGTGCTCGGAATGGGGAACAATTTAAATGTGGATAGATTGTACCGTAGAGTTTCTGTGAAACCATGGTATCCTTCTCGTGGTCAGGTCGGCAACGTGACCTCGTTGTGATTATGAGACGCAGGTTCGTTTCCCGCTACCGGACATCATAAGGCTTTGAAGGGATAAGTTTATCCCAAACAAGCGGAAAGAATTCGAGAAGAGGGCACTGTGGCTATTACAATCACATATGTATCTGGTCGAAAGTGACCATTAGAGTCTACATAGTTAATGATATTCTTGAAGGTTCTGTTATCATGAAGGAAAATTATTTTTTAAAACTCAGTGGAATTAAATGTGTGTTGAGAGAAATAATACAGGAATTTCCTTTAGTTATATGATATTCTTAATACTTCTTATAATTTATCCTTCCATAATAAGATATCTTTTAATGACATTTGTGGTAAATTGTAGCAGAAAATGTCTTTTCTTTCAGCTTTGGAAGGACGAATATCTGTCATTATCGTATAACGGATGAAAGTGAACGACGGAGAAGGGCTGAATGCCTCCAGAAAACCTTGACTGTGGTTAGACCCCGACTCTGGTTCTCTGTATTTATTTATTTTTATTTTCCTTTTGCCAGAAAGGACACATCGAACTCTAACGTCCTCCCACCTCATAATGTCCCGCCTAATATCGCCGTTTGATATTCTACTAAAATCTCCAGCGGCCATTCAGCACCCAGGGTTCATTTCAAAGTTTACTCCTTACTTATATTGTTTGTTTCTTCGCTGGAACTCTGTATGGTGATTTACTGCTCTAAATCTAAAGAACGAAAGTAATCTTTAGGATCACCGTGACATTTATGTCTAATATTCCTCTTCACAGATCAATTCGAATCCAAGTGCTTGGTTAGAAAAGGATTTCTTGAATCTATTACAGATCTTTTGCCAAGATTGTTAAAGAGTAGATGACATCAAAAATTTGATCAACAATCCATGCCATTTCATTTGCTGACTTTGTTCCTCCCAATACAGTGGCGTTCTGCTTTGTGGTCATTAGATAAGATTAACGCCCAGCACGAGAGGGAAAACAATTTAGGATTGTTCTCCTGATATTAGTACTGAAGAACTTTGGCATTCTCGGGAACAGCTTCAGAAAGGGAAACACAACAGGATCATGGTGGGGTATGGAATTCAAAGTTCCAAAATGCAGCCAGTGCTATTGCAGAGAACCTTCCCATAAAATAAAAAATTAGATAAATGTCTAAATAAATAATATGGGGCTCCCTCGGTGAGGAGAAGTTAGCTAAAGCATAACTTTCAAATATTTTTTATCATTATGCTTAAGTTCTCTTATGGTTTATTAGGGTCACGGTAATTTCACATGACATACGATTTATTTATGTACTGTTATTTTCATATTACAAAGAGGATTAAATTTTTCAGAATAAATAAAGCCCATACACCAAACAGTACCACAATTAGACCGAAGGGTGCAGCGTACATAGGATGCGAAGCAAGACTCGTTGTAGGGTAAAAGCTATTGGTTTATTTTAAGAGAAAATGAACGTTTACATTAATTCATTATTTCCGAATCGCTCATGCGCAGTCGTTGGGACAGAAACCAGCCTTGCAGACGTTGTCTTTCCAGTCGCAGATGAGGACTGTGGGGCTGAAGAGTGTTCCAGCATCGCACTTCCTCTCGTATTCCTCCCATCCCTGTTCGCCCTGGAAAGAAAAAGGAAGTCTTGTTGATGGAGGAAGTCTTCTAAAAACGGCACGTTCCCTAATTCTGATTTATTTTGGATATAATAATGTAAATGTTGAAAAACTAGTTTAAAAATAGCCATTAACATTAACACATAATACTAGAACCGAAGCGGGATGTTTAGAACTTATAAATTTTAATGGCCATTGTTTATCAATGGACACTGCACGAGTTCTAGCACTTGCTTCACTACACTCACTCACTCACTACAATACAATAACAGATGCAGGATTTCGATTAAATATTCAAAATTTTCTAATCTTTCGTTACGGTTTTAAAATGAATCAAAACCTTCCATTATGGAAAGGACTGCTTACAATTTCTAGCCTTCAAACTTAGGCATTTTTTTCAGTCCAGGAACTCCGGAAATGAAACTTTCAATAATCTTCTTTGCGAAGATAATGAACCGAGTCTTACCATGTTACAGAACCAGTAGTGGGTGCAGTCATTGGGGTCAGGGTTGGGTCCTGCCTGCTTGCAGTGAGCGGCTGGGTCGGGCGAAGTTCTGAATGGGTCCTGGAGGAGATGAAGCATAGAATTTTATTCTGATTAGTATTCCTTTCAACATAAAATAAATCATCAAGGATCACGGTGAATAAAAACGTTCAAGAACAGTCGTTCCCAAGCAACGTTATGCAGTGGTTAACAGAGATACAGAACTATAACTATCTAAAAAAGAAAACAAAGGAATACGCAGGACTCCTTACCCAAGTGGTGGGTGGCAGAGTGGATGGCTTAGTGTAGGCTCCACCGCTTAGTACTTCCATCATAGTCGTCAGCAGAGGGAATTTCACGCCATGACACTTGCCGTGGAAGTCGTCTGTCTCGACACTCCAGACCATGCAGCCGGCGAGGCCTTTGTCCATGGTGTATTGAGCCTACAATTCGGGTAGGTTTAGAGGGATTACATTATGGAAAGGCAATGATTCATCAGATTCATCTAATATTCTAATGACTTGAATGATTCCAGTTTATTATATGAGCATTTTGAATATGAAGAGACGACAGAAAGAAATCTTGACCTTTTCAGTAAGATTAATTTCAGGTAGACCAAAGATAGCAGGTAAATCACTATTCAGAATTGTCGCAACAAACACAGTAATACTACTGTTTCACGAGAGTTTCATTACATTAGCGGAAAACTCGTCCAAAAGTAGAAGCTTTTCATTTATTTTTCATGTAAGTAACGTCAATGAGGCAGATAAAAAGGGATACCTTGATGGCAACGGAGTCAGGGTCATCATATCCGACCCACAAATAGTTATTGGGGATGTAGTAGGCATAGGGCTCGTTCATGGCGGGATCATGCACCACTGTCCAGTCCTCTGTCATCTGATACTCGCAAATCTGAGGGATTCGTGAAAAAACATTAGCTTAAAACTGCCCAACTCCTTTCATTACGTTGAAAATATATTGCTTTGAAGATATAACAATATGTTTAAGATGATAAAGTTGCTTAATTGAGTAAAATGATTCAACTCCTAATCGTACAGAAGAATGCAGGAAGTTAAGATCAATAATAGTTAAGGATATGATTGCTGACTGCCATACCGCATTATATATGCAACCAAGATTTAGCTCTTAAAGCATCTTTTATGATGAAGAGATTCATCAATTACATACACCACTGACTTACTTCATTGTACCCGAGGTATCCAGGTTCTCTCGTGTATGGTCCAGCGGCACCAGGCTGGGTAGCTGGGGCATAGATTCCAGTGTCGGTTTCGTCTTTTAGCCTGAAGGTACGACCGTACAGGGGGATGCCCATGACCAGTTTCTCTTTGGGAGCTCCCTTCTCCAACCAGTAGTTCACGGCAAAGTCCTGGGGAATGTTTACTTTTTGTCACTCGTTGTAAATGACATCACGGAAACTAGTATTTGTCTTTGGGTGCGATAAGAGAACATAATGGATATTTGGTCTTGATTTCAGAAATGAAGACTTATTTTTCCTATTCTTAGTCATAAGGAATGTTTCACTAATTTACTCTTGTAATCTTACATATATAAATATTCTTGCTGTAAGTTAATCTTATCAAGAATACTTTTCTATTGCTGATTTAAACCATTAGAGAAAACTCTTACCTGGTTGAGATAAAGCGTATCTCCAGTATCCTCAGGATAAGCATAGAGAATGGAATGGTGGTGAGTATATGGCTCCCAGCTGCCATGCAGATCGTAGGTCATCAGGTGAAGGATATCGATGTATTTGGACAACTCAGGGATGTTATAGGCTGGGTCGATGGTGGCCTTCCCAGCAGACACGGCAGCTGTCAGGATCATGTTCTCGGCGTGAAGGGCTTCGTAGAGCTCTTTCATGAGGCTGATGTAATTGTCCTTGGGTATGAGTTTGAATAAAAATTATATTTTGTTAGCATAGCCTATTAGTCTGTTAGTAGTTCTGATGAGTTTATCTGTATTTTTAAAGATTAAGCTGTGGAATGTACAAGGTTTTCCTGTTTAAAAGATACCTTGAAGCAGTAGATTTTGCGAAAGAAATCTCATGAAAAGATGAACTTACATAATCCTCAGGCTTTCCGCCTCTCTGTGTAGGGTATTCCCAATCCATGTCCAAACCGTGGAAGTTGTGTTTCTTCAGAAGAACTATTACAGAGTCGACGAAGGTCTTTCTTTTTGCGGGATCAGCTGCCATCTAGTAAGAATAAAAAACAGTCCAGTTTAACATGAAGATGTTCGATTTTGAAATTATTTTGCATGCGGCAGCAATTTTTGCAGTGAAGATACCTTTACCTCATACATTTTTCATCATGCTATACGAAATCAATTATTTTTATTTTAGTCAAGGGATACATACGACAGCAACTGTCTTTCTCTAAAGGCCTATTCCTCAAGGTAAAAGTACTTTGTGGTTTAAAACAATGCACAGGTTTTCGAAGTATGCAAATAAAAGGTCTACCATAAATGTAGCAAGATACAAATTTGGGAAAGAAAAAAGAGAAACAATGATTCCGTCAACTCTCCAGCCAACTTACGTTCGAGTACTTGGTTGAACCCTCGTTCCATCCACCGATTCCCAAAGTGGTCTTGAGTTTGGGATTCCTGTGAGTCAGGTTGGTGAAGCGATCGAAGCCGCATTTGCCGTAGTCTTCGCACAGGTCGTTGTAGGGATCCAACACCTGGGTGGTGGGAAGAGGGGGAGGGGGAGAAGGCGGAGATGAAGAAAGTGAATAAGAAGTTTTAAAAAAATGAAAGGTATTTTCTCACTCTGCGTGAACAAACATCATTGTTGTATTCGCTATGGTAATTTAATCATTTAATGATTTATGATTTCATAAAAGAAGTGTAAAATAAACACACATATATGCTATATATGTGTGTGTGTGTGTATATGTAGTTATTTATCGGTCTGTTCGTCGGTAGTCGCAAGTGCAATCTTATGAATTTTAATGTGAATATTACACTTTCTCTTGCAGAACATGTTCACTAGCGAGGTATTTCATTATGTACAGAATTCCTGATAGTTAACGGAAAGTGATATTTCTTAGGACGTGCCCACATCTTACCCTGATCTCATTGTTGCTGCCCAGCCCAGCGAAGGCGTAGACGAGATGAGTGCAGAGGGTGGGGTCATTGTCTTCGACTGTGAACTTGCCAGCTCCCGGTCTGTATGTTGCCCAGGAACTGAAGTAACACACCAGCGTGAGCCCCTCTGAGTGTCAGGAGAAGAAGAAGAAGATTGAAAGTTACTTTCGGGGCGATTATTAAGAAAATCACTGACTTCATTCATTATCTCGTGAAAACTGAATATCTGTGTCAGAGCGTTGTGTCTCCTTCCGTCTTTTGGTGGTATTAGTAACTCCCATAAACTAAGCCTACTATAGATTGTACTCAATGACTCTTTGTGTTGTTTCACGCGATAAACACTTCTGTATAAAGTTATTGAGAAGACCGACAGATATCTTCTCCAGAGGTCTCTCGGAAGTAGAAATGCGTCAGTGAAAAATATGTGAAAGTATTGATCATATAATACTTAGACATATCTACACTATGAATGAGTTGGCTATTCACAAGGAAGTATTTTACACACATACATATATACACTTATGTATGCATGTATATAATATATATATATATATATACGTATCATATATACACGTATGAGTGCACATATATACATATATATTATTATATATATATATATAATATATATAGTATATATCTATATATATTATATATATATATCTATATATGTATATATATATATATAAATATATAGTATATATATATATATATACGTACATATATACGTATGAGTGCATATATCTATATATATATATATATATATACTATACATATACGTACATATATACGTATGTGTATGTATGTATATAAAAGTATGCGCGTATGGTTTTATATAGTATATATGTAATGTGAATGTACGTACATTTATTTGCAAGGAACATGTATGTGTGACTGCAAATTAAGAAAAAGGAAAATTAATTCTCTGGTTAACCTTAGACAAGGGATCAAAATTCGCTCAATGTATAGGTCTAAGGTTCAGTGACTTTTCTGCTACCGTCGAACGTTAGAATTCCTCTTCTATTTCTATTATCTTTAATTTTTAAATATTTTCATTTCTGGTTTTCTGCTGCGTTGGGTTAGCTATGCCATTTGGGTGTCGGTGACATATTTTACATAAAAAATAGCTATATCACCACCGTGTTCCGTTTGTAATCACATTCAACCTAATCCATTGGAGAATAATCGTTCATTTGTATATGGGTCGTTTGTGGATAGAAACCCATTGCATTCGAATTCTTGATAGTTTAATCCGTTCTGTTAATTCGGTAACCAAACTCCTACTTTTCTGTATCTTAGTCATTTCCATTTCAGCTTTGTGGGAAACCAGCTGGGGTCATGAGAGGAAGCCTTGTGTAAAAGTAAAGATAAGATAATAGGGCAGGCTCTCATGTTCTGTTGAATTTTATTTCAATATTAAGATTTTTCTCCGTCTACCCATCTCTGTCGACCGTTTATCATACAATCTAATTTATTGATTACATCAATTCAATGTACGTACTTATTTTAGCGGTTTAATTTCTGCATTAGGGCCAATTAAGCAGAAAGAAGTTTGAAAAAAAAAAAAAAATCCAAATCTGGAACAAAATTTTACGCTAAATATGTCTATCAAGGCGAGTATATTGTCTCTCTACCAGTGAGCTGCTGGATGAACTTGCTGTAACTAACGTTTTCTGTAAAGTAATTGAGCTTAGACTCAGCCTCCTTATCTAACAGGGAACAAGATAACTTGGAGCTTGTGACTCACTAGTATATTACCTGTAAGGTAATATATAATTACCTGTAAGGACGAGGGAAATGGCAAGGAGCCCCAGCAATAGTAACAACCTCATGGCGAATGGAGTGAAGACAGTGACTAACTGTGAGCAGACAGCTCTCCCATTTCTTATATCGAGGCGAAGAACCGCCATCTTGAATTCAAGATGGCGGTGGGCGAATCGCCCACTCACTCGGCAGTCACGTGTAGTATACTGTAGAAAAAAAATGTGGGGTGATTTTATCTTGTGTTCTAGAATAAAGAGGAGTTTATCTTGTTTCCCAAGTGCAACGTTCTGCGGTGTACAGCGGTGACGCAGTTTGTTGTGCATAGTTCGATACTAAGATTCAGAAAAATACTGTATCAGTAAAAGTTCAGTATATCTTACTTAGTTTTACCAGACAACTGAGCTGATTAACAGCTCTCCTAGGTACTGGTCCTTAGGAATAGATATTTTTACGTAACTAGGAACCATTATGTTATCTAGCAACGGGACCTAGAGCTTATTGTGGGATCCGAACCACATTATATAGGGAAATGAATTTCTATCGCCAAAAATAAATTCCTCTGATCCCGCGTTGGCCGAGACGAGAATCGAACTGCGGACCACCGAGTTCCCGAGCACGAAATCCACTCGTCCAACGTGTAACATTTTCAATTTGTGACTTTGTTAAGCGCGTTTCTTGAAAGTCATAAAACGAATTTTCAAACGTATTTTCATCGGTGTGACTGAAATTCAAATATAATTATATAACCCTTTCCCAGACTTTCTACATAACACCTATCATGTTACCCGATCTACCTAATTGATTCTTTAGCCTTGACTGAATAATTTGATTTCGGAGTAGGAGTTTTTTTTAGAAAACCAAAAAGCATTGTGTAAGGGATCTTCTGCTGTTATGACATTTGGAGAAAAATTGCATAGATTGCCTGTGTGAATAAGGGTGCAGATAAACTTACAGTCCTCGAAAACACCTGGTTTTCAAGGCAAACTCATAAACACTAGTCAATATTTAAAAAAATAGGAGGTTTTAACTGCTTTTTACCCATCAATGATAAGCAAACTGACCTTGTAGACATATGGTGCATCTTGTACCAAGCAAAAAGCCAAGGAATCTTTCATAAATTAACAATAGTTTCAAAGTAATTTTTCCATCCATTGATTTTTCTGAGGGGTTGAAAATTGCGATATAGATCGAGGTACGAAATTTCTGTGCAATGAAACAATAGAGTAGATCCTTATAGAGATATATTATATTTATATATATATATATATATAATATATATATAGATATATATATATATATATATATAGTATATATATATATATAATAATATATATATATAATGAATCAATATTCAAGATATGAAAACCATCCAGTAGCCTTTGATTTAGAACTTACTGCACAGAAATATTTGGCTAATATCTGGGTGATCTACCGAGGCGAAGTTATTTATATAATTCCGTCTTTATGTGTGTTGTATAGTTATGTTAAATATATCTTAGTTTTACCAGACCACTGAGCTGATTAACAGGTCTCCTAGGGCTAGCCCGAAGGATTAGATATTTTTACGTGGCTAGGAACCAATTGGTCACCTAGCAACGGGACCTACAGCTTATTGTGGAATCCGAACCACACCATATCGAGAAATAAATTTCTATCACCAGAAATAAATTCCTCTGATTCCGCGTTGGCCGAGCCGGGAATCGAACTTCGGACCACCGGATTGGCAGCCGAGCACGAAAACCACTCGTCCAGCGAGGAACTGTGTGTTGTATAGGAACGAACCCATTACCTCACCTAAGAACACAAGCAGGCCTATTATCTTCCCGAAAGTGTTTTTGGCCAGTTAATAGCACATCTAGCATATTCCACATTACAAGGCGTGATCCGACCTCCAGCTTACTCGGGACTGTGCACGGTTTTCCCCTGACGCATAAGCTGTAAACATTATATTCCTGCCTTAACGTGAAGTGGTGTAAGTATTATTCATAATTAGCACTACTCATACTAACAACAAGGATCAAATAAAAAGGATACAAGTTAAACCCGCTCGTACATTCTCAGTTATAAGTATAAACACAAAATAATTGAACAGAAATATAGCCTCTGAATTCAGTACATCAAATAAACGATGACATGCTAAAATTTACGGACAATAAGCCTGTTATTTCTTCAACGAGAATTGTAAAAATATGCTATATTTCATTAGAAATCATTTTTCTTTACTGTTTAACGTGCACATTATTTAATTTTTACATTTTCATTCTAATAAATAAAGCATATCATAAATATCCTATCTTAAAATTTCTGTATCCTTCACTCAGTGCGAAACACCCTTTTCGGACCTTTTAAAGCCTTCCTACCATCCCAAACAACAACAACAACAACATGCAACTGATTCAGGTTCGCTTGTATATATCTTTATTACTATAACACATTACACGTATTTATCAAGAATAAAACTTTAATAAATACCATATCTTTATTAGCCAGCAAGCACAATTTATGATCTATTTAACTATGCTAATCTAATTTTACAAAAACGAACCATTCCCAACACTGACGGTAGGGTACTCCAGGTGACGGTGTGTCCCGTCCACGGTCCGGCCCGGACTATCCAGTGTCCACTTGACTGGTTGACAAAGTGGGTGGTTAGTTTGGATGTCACCGATCGTACTAGGCATCTAATCGCGTGATAATTGAGCAGGGCCCGTATTTATCAAAGCTCGCAAATCCTTAAGAGTACTCTTAAATCATTAAAACACTCTTAAAGTTTTAAAGTTATGAAAATTCTTAAGAGAATTTTAAGAAACCTCTTACGTGCTATGAGTACTCATATCTCAGGCCGAGTGGTGGACCGTGGAGGGGTCTCCTAAGTACTTTGGAGTTTCTCATAGTGGTAGTCACAGATGTAAACATGGCAGACGAACAAGAACACCGCGTTCGCCGCCCGAGGAATTTTCGTCCAAGACTGGATATATTCGATGTGTATGACGACAGTGAGTTTAAAAAAAGATATAAAGTTGATCAAAGTGGCCTCATGTATGTGAATGACTTGATCAGAGAGGCGATTGCCAACCGCACAGAGAGGTTTTCTGCGGTTTCTAACATATGTCTCTCTCTCTCTCAAAATTAATGGATTAGTTAATTTGATCACATATATTGGCGCAGGATTAGACACGAAGGGTCAAGAATGGAATGAAAATGAAAATCCTTAGAGCTTTTTTTGGTTAGTAGCGAGAGAGGAGCACTAGGCCTATAGTACTAGTGCTTCACCTCTTTCATGTCTCATTTATTTGTGTGTGTATATATATATATATAATATATATATATATATATATATATATATATATATATATATACATATATATATATATATATATATATATGTATATATATATATGTGTGTATCTATCTATCTATTTCTCTCTCTATCTCTCTATCTCATCTATCTCTATCTCTATCTATCTATCTATCTATCGTATCTCTATATCCTATCTATATATACTATCTATCTATATCTCTCGCTCTATCTATTATCTATATCTTTATATATCTATCTCTATCTATCTATCTCTATCTTATCTCTATCTTATACGTACTATCTATCTATCTCTCTCTATCTCTCATCTCTATCTAATCTCTAATATATCTACCTCTATCTCTATATCTCTATCTACTATCTATATCTCTATCTATCTATCTATCTATCTATCTTAGTATCTTTATCTTATCTATCTATTTTTTTCTAATCTATATATATCTCTATCTATTCTAGCTATCTCTTTACTAATCTTCTATCTCTATATATATCTATCTATCTCTATCTATCTCTCTTCATCTATTATATCTCTATATATCTACATCTATCTCTTATATTATCTATCTATCCTATCTCTATAATATCTATCTATCCTATCTATCTCTCTCTATCTATCTCTAGCTATCTCTATCTCTAATCTATCTATCTTTATCTATCTACTATTCCTTTTTCTAATATATATATCATTCTATCTACTATCCCTATCTATCTCTATTTATCTATCTATCTATCTCTAATCGCTATATATCTATCTATATCTCTCTCTATCATCCTATCTCTATCTATCGATCTATCTCTACTATCTCCTCTATCTCTATTCTATATATCTCTAGCTATCTATATTTATCTATCTCTTCTATCTTCTCTTACTTTATGATTCAACATATATAACAGATCACAAGTCTTTTAATTTATTCCCTATATCAATCGATTCCTGTTTTCTATCATATCTATCGATCTATATTCGATATCTAATATTATCCTTATCTATCTATCTTTACTCTATCTTCTATCTTTTCACATTTGATATGATCTATCTACCAATCTATATATCTTCGTATTCTATTTATCTTTATCTTCTATCTCTATCGCTATATATCTAAACTACTATCTCTATTTATCTTCTATCCCTCTATGCTATCTAGCTATCTACTTTTGAATTTCACATAATAATCAGATCTATCAACTTAATATCTTATCTGTCTCATCTATCTATCTATCTCTATCTATCTTCGAATCTATCTCCTATTCTCATAATCTATCTAGCTTTTATCTATCTAGCTTTATCTATCTATCTATCTTTTATTCTATTTATATATCTATCCTATATTTATCTGTATCTAGCTCTATTCTATCTTTTATTAAACTTATATAATTCTTCTAATCGAATAAGCTAAATACTTATAAAGATCTATTTCTCCCTACCCCCCCCTAATTCCGAGCCTATATATCTATCTTTATCTATCTATCTATCTCTATATATCTCTATATCTATCTATCTCTATCTCTCTCTATGTATCTCTCTCTATCTATCTATCTCTATCTACCTCTCTATCTCTATCTATATATCTCTATCTATCTCTATTTATCTATCTCTATCTATCTATCTCTACTTTTGAATTCAACAATAATATACAGATCACAAGGTTAATATCATAATTAATGAATATATTGAATTTTTAAAATACTTTTTTTTAATTAAAATAATGGCGAAAATCGTATATTCATGGATTGTAGCACTATATTTTCCGCTATTGTTAGCGAGATCTTCGCTTAAAAGTTTCTCCTAAACATACCTTTTTTCATAGCTAAGAGATTCTCTCAGAGCGTTGATAAAACACTCTTAGAAGTTCCTCTTAACTATGAGTGATTGAGTGACTTAACAGAGAATATTTATGAGATGTCATAGGAGCTATGATAAATACGGGCATATCTTTATGAAACTATATTTACGATAACATTTTCATATAACTATTTTTGCAATGGCGTTTTTTTATATGAATTTTCCTTTTATTGCATGTTGCCGTATACTTCATTAAAGTACAAAGAATGCTCTTTCAAATGATATATAGCACATTACAATTACGATTAATTTCAAACCCACAAGCGCGCACAGAAATAACTATCTACGCACACAAAAATGTGCAATTACTTCATTCGTCAACCTACATACATTCACGTTTCGTAGCGTAACTGACTAAGGAATGATGATAGAAAGAAACTGAAAAATGGATTAGAAAGCTGATAAAATTTACTATATAATGCATAAATAAAATTGATAGGTGTTCTCAGAAATTTTCGATGAATTCTAGGTCAAAGACGGACCAAAATTTTTAAATTTTATGTAAATATTTACCACATTTTTCTCACATAATTTTTCATCTTATTACATTTTGCCATATACCATGTAAAAGTACAAAGAATGCCCTTTCAATTGGTATATGACACATTATAATTACAATTACTTTCAAACCCATAATCGCGCACAGAAAATATTATCTACGCACGCAAAAATTATAAAAAATAAAGCGTTCGTGGGAGATCTGAAATCTAGCCCCGCCCCTTGTGAAACGTCATCAGATACATCCAGCCAGACTGACGAATAACTCTTTGTACTTTTTTTCGAAAATATTATAATTGTTTGAGGTATGTATAATTAATACCTTTATGTATACAGTTTGTGTTATATGTAAACTTATGTGTTCGGAAGTATATTTATGTGATATGAAGTGTTAATGAGAAATTTGCTGGATATGTGTTTCCTGTATCATTTTCTTCATCATTTATTCCTTTGATACCTTATATCGTATATGATGTAATTCTTATACTTTTGATATTGTTTTCTTTTTTGAGGTCAAGTCGTGCAAATGCAACTGCCATTTTTTACACTGCCTGTATCCACATTTTCTTTGATATTGCATAACAATAAGTATTCTTAAGAAGATTTGGAAAATATAATTAATCTATCATTCTAACCTTTAGCATAAAAAAAAGTTGCTTTTCAAAGTGAGGTGTGAACACAGTGACAGAACTAAATACATTTCTTAAGAATTATTTAAAATCTTGATAATATTACTGAAAGAGAGAGAGAGAGAGCGAGAGAGAGAGAGAGAGAGAGAGAGAGAGAGGTGCCATGTTATAAATAATGGACTTGAAGAGACTACAGCAAACCAGTATATAGGTAAGTAGATAAATAAGTAAAGAATAAATATATGAAGAAAGCTGGAGTAGCTATGTGTGTTCAAACTGGTATATTTTATGTGCAATAAAACAAGGCTTGGTGACTATAGGAGAGAAAGGGTATTAAAAAACATCAAGCATGTGACCTCTTTACAGATTTTATCAAGATTTTATCGAAAACACCATGCGAAATGGATTAAATGTATAAAAACTAAAGGTTCTTTAAGTAATTCAATTGAGAAGCACCGAAGTGTTACGCTTGTGACTGCCGAGTGAGCAGACCCTATATACTTTGAATGGGTATTATAAACCATCAAACATGTGACCTCTTTACAGATTCTGTCAAAATTTTATTAAAAAAACCATGCGATATGGATTGAATGTATAAAAACTAAAGGTTCTTTAAGTAATTCATTGGAGACGCACGGGCAGTGTTACTCTTCTGACGTCACAGTATCAGCTCCGCCCCCACTGCCGAGTTGAGCAGACCCTATTACTTTGACTCTGAGTTGGACAAGAGGATTATATACGCAACGTTTCATGATCTGAAAGACACGACGAGTTAAAGGGAATTCTTGTGATGTAAAATCAATCACAAATGTCAGCTTAGCGGCGAGGTTGGTATGGTATTAGCATTCCACCTCGGTGGTCGCGGGTTCAATTCACGGCCATTCCATTGAGGAGTGAGAGATGTGTATTTCTTGTGATAGAAGTTCACTTTCGACGTGGTTCGGAAGTCACGTAAAGCCGTTGGTCCCGTTGCTGAATAACCACTGGTTCCATGCAACGTAAAAGCACCTTACAAACAAACAATTGTCAGCTTCTTTTCACGCGTACGGTTCAGTGAGGTTTCGTCGATCCCTGACTTTTATGTGTCATAATTTCCTCTCCCAGTTTGAAATCAAATCCACTTGACCTTTCCCTATAATTGCATTTTGGTCTTATAAATTAATATGAATCTTAATTTTGGCTGTAATTAGTAGTAGATACGATATGCAAAATAGTTTTCTTGAATGAACTAACTCTTTGACCCTTTTCGAAGGACTGCTGACAACGTATTACCTTTGATACTATGGTTAAGAGCTAGGCCTACTGCCATTAGATCTAGAATGCGATAGGGTAGAATGTTACCACTCAGTGTTGAACACTGCCGTCAGTATGTCCTTTAAATGACAAGTATAACCTCGTAATATTAAGCAATCGATGTCCTTTGATCGTAATGGAAGGAAGATTCAAGGCTGAACGACAAAGACAATTGCGAGTATCTACGAACATCTCACCAGTCAGCTGAAATTATTTACATACTTTCTTTATCTCGGCATCAAACTATATCCATTCATAAATCCCGGAGGAGGAAAGGCTGAGTAGCTACATGGCAAAGATATTCATTGGTAAGTTCAACTATAATAAAATTCACTGCTCTTTGCTTACGTCACAACCATTCTTGAAGTTGACTGGTTGGCAATGGTTTCGAAAAGTTAGTTAATCTGTGGTTCTTTTCATCTTCATTAATTAAGCATTGGTATTTTTCCTGAGCTAAAATAAGATCTGCTGATTATCAAAAGGATGCGTTATATTAGACACTGAAATAAATTCATAAGTTACATCTTAGAAGAAATTAGATGAAGAGTCATATATATATATATATATATATATATATATATATTATAATAGATATATATATATATATGTATATATATATATATATATATATATATATATATAATAGTTTTATAGTCTATGTAAGTATATCACCTACATCCATTCAGGAAATCACAGACAACCACATCAGAAGAAACATTTATTTGAGACGTTTCGCACATACAATGTACATCTTCAGTCTGTTGAGATAAAAACAAATATTTATTAACATTAAATATGAGCAGGATTCTTAATATAGTAAAAAAAAAAATACAAGACTAAAATTAACTTAAAATTGACAGAAAGGACTAAAAATTCACAAGTAAAACAAATAAGTAAAAAGTACAAATAAAAAACAAATACTAATTACAACCAACCGTAGTTGAGAAGGAAGGAGGTAGACTGACTAGACTTGGGCTAGAAGTTAAAATGTTGAAGATGAAACTCCACTATTCAATGAGGGAACAAGACGTTTAATATATAATGACTTTAGAGTGGTTAGGTAATCGGAGTCTTTAACTGAGCCTAAAAGAGAGAAGTATTGTTTCTTAACCTCTATCTTGCAATTGATTGCGTGATTTTTTATGTTTGAGTGTTCAGGCCTACTTAATTTTTTACCCGAATGAATATATATTATATATAATATACTATATATATATATATATATATATATATATATATATATATATATAAATATATAATATATATATATATATATATATACACTTATTTATATTATATATCATATTATATATATATATAATATAATATATATATATAATATATATAGATATATATATATATATATATATATATATATATATATATATATATATATACATACATACATACATACATAAGGTATATACACGCACATTTACATATTGTAGATACACAGCTAGACAGCCATTTTTAGTACACATACACACACTCACTCAGACAGTTAGCCATATATATATATATATATATATATATATATATATATATATATATATAAATATATATATATTTATGTACATATATTTATGTGTGTATATTATATATAATAAATACATTATATACATTTATATATATACATACATAAATATATATAATTATTAGCCTTTAGTGATGGCAAGCGATCTCACCCCTGGGGCATACGGGGGTTTTACGCCGCTCCAGAGGTTGCCGCAGTAGTTTATGCAAGTATTGAGCCCATTATGCATTGCATAACCCATATTTTGCATATATGGAAGGCAATGAACTTACGGGATTTTAGGCCGCGCCAGAGGTTGCCACAGTAGTATATGCAAGTATTGAGCCCATTATGCATTGCATAACCCATATTTTGCATATGTGAAAGGCATTGAACTTACGGGTTTTTACGCCGCGCCAGAGGTTGCCACAGTAGTATATGCAAGTATTGAGCCCATTATGCATTGCATAACCCATATTTTGCATATATGGAAGGCATTGAACTTACGGGTTTTTACGCCGCACCAGAGGTTGCCACAGTAGTATATGCAAGTATTGACGCCGCGCCAGAGGTTGCCACAGTAGTATATGCAAGTATTGAGCCCATTATGCATTGCATAACCCATATTTTGCATATGTGAAAGGCATTGAACTTACGGGTTTTTACGCCGCGCCAGAGGTTGCCACAGTAGTATATGCATGTATTGAGCCCAATGCATTGCATAACCCATATTTTGCATATGTGAAAAACATTGAACTTACGGGTTTTTACGCCGCGCCAGAGGTTGCCACAGTAGTATATGCAAGTATTGAGCCCATTATGCATTGCATAACCCATATCTTGCATATATGGAAGGCATTGAACTTACGGGTTTTTACGCCGCGCCAGAGGTTGCCACAGTAGTATATGCAAGTATTGAGCCCATTATGCATTGCATAACCCATATTTTGCATATGTGAAAGGCATTGAACTTACGGGTTTTTACGCCGCGCCAGAGGTTGCCACAGTAGTATATGCAAGTATTGAGCCCATTATGCATTGCATAACCCATATTTTGCATATGTGAAAGGCATTGAACTTACGGGTTTTTACGCCGCGCCAGAGGTTGCCACAGTAGTATATGCAAGTATTGAGCCCATTATGCATTGCATAACCCATATTTTGCATATGTGAAAGGCATTGAAACTTACGGGTTTTACGCCGCGCCAGAGGTTGCCACAGTAGTATATGCAAGTATTGAGCCCATTATGCATTGCATAACCCATATTTTGCATATGTGAAAGGCATTGAACTTACGGGTTTTTACGCCGCGCCAGAGGTTGCCACAGTAGTATATGCAAGTATTGAGCCCATTATGCATTGCATAACCCATATCTTGCATATATGGAAGGCATTGAACTTACGGGTTTTTACGCCGCGCCAGAGGTTGCCACAGTAGTATATGCAAGTGTTGAGCCCATTATGCATTGCATAACCCATTTTTTGCATATGTGAAAGGCATTGAACTTACGGGTTTTTACGCCGCGCCAGAGGTTGCCACAGTAGTATATGCAAGTGTTGAGCCCATTATGCATTGCATAACCCATATTTTGCATATGTGAAAGGCATTGAACTTACGGCTTTTACGCCGCGCCAGAGGTTGCCACAGTAGTATATGCAAGTTGTTTTTGAGGCCCATTTTTTTTTTTTTTTTTTTTTTTTTTTTTTTTTTTTTTTTTTTTTTTTTATTTTTTTTTTTTGCATTTTTTTTTTTTTTTTTTTTTTGCCCATGCAACATATTTTGCATATGTAAAGCTTGACTTAACGGGTTTTTACGCCGGCTCCAGGGTTGCCACAGTATTATAGCAAGTGTTGAGCCCATTATTCATTGCATAACCCATATTTTGCATATGGTGAAAGGCTTAAACTTAAGGGTTTTTTTTACGCCGCGCCCAGAGGTTGCCACAGTATTATGATGCAAGTGTGAGCCTAAATTATTATGCATTGCATAACCCATATTTTGTGCATATGTGAAAGGCATTAAACTACGGGTTTTACGCCGCGCCAGATGTTGCCACAGTAGTAATATGCAAGTATTGAGCCCATTATGCATTGCATAACCCAAATAATTTTTATTTGGCATCTGTGAAAGACATTGAAACTTACGGGTTTTTTACGCCAGCGCCAGAGATTGCCACAGTAGTATATGCAAGTATTGAGCCCATTATGCATTGCATAACCCATATCTTGCATATATGGAAGGCCATTGACTTTTTAAAAAAAATTACGGGTTTTTACGGGCCGCCAACCAGAGGTTGCCACAGTAGTGTATGCAAGTGTTGAGCCCATTATGCATTGCATAACCCATATCTTGCATATATGGAAGGCATTGAACTTACGGGTTTTTACGCCGCGCCAGAGGTCGCCACAGTAGTATATGCAAGTGTTGAGCCCATTGTGCATTGCATAACCCATTTTTTGCATATGTGAAAGGCATTGAACATACGGGTTTTTACGCCGGCGCCCAGAGGTTGCCACAGTAGTATATGCAAGTGCTGTTGAGGCCCATTATTGGCCATTGCCATAACCCATTTTTGCATTATGTGAAAGGGCACGCCGCGACCAGAGGTTGGCCACAGTAGTATAATTGCAAGTGCTGAGCCAATTATGCATTGCCATAACCCATATTTTGCATATGTGATAAAGGCGTTGAACTTACGGGTTTTTACGCCGCCGCCAGAGGTTGCCACAGTATTATATGCAAGTGTTCGAGCCCATTATGGACAATTGCCATTAAAACCCATATTTTGCATATGTGGAAAGGCATTGAACTTACGGGTTTTTACGCCGCGCCAGGGTTGCCACAGTAGGTATATGCAAGTATTGAGCCCATTATGCATGCATAACCCAATTTTGCCCTATGTGAAAAAATGCATTGAACTTACGGGTTTTACGCAGCGCCCCATTGATGGTTGCCACAGTTAGGCATAAATGCCCAAGTTATTTTGAGCCCAGTGTATTCGCATGATAACCCATTAAATCTTGGCATATATTGGAAGGCATTAAACTTACCGGGTGGTTTTTACGCCTCCCAGCCAGAGGTTGCCACCAGTAGAATGCAAGTGTTGAGCCCATTATGCATTGCATAACCATATTTTGATATGTTGAAAGGCCCATTGAACTTCCGGTTTTTACGCCACGGCCAGGGTTGCCATAGTGTATATGCAAAGTATTGAAAGCCTCCCATTATGCATTTGCAATTACCATATTTGGCATAATGTGAAAGGCATTGAAAACTTACGGGTTTTTTACGCCGCGCCAGAGGTTGCCCACAGTAGTTATGCAAAGTATTGAGCCCTATTATGCATTGCATAACCAAATTATTTTGGCCAAATGTGAAAAAGGACATTTTGGAACTTACGGGTTTTTTACGCCGCGCCAGAGGTTGCCACAGAGTATAAATGCAAGTGTTGAAGCCCTTATTGCAATTGGGATAACCCATTTTTATGCTGCCATTATATGGAATAGGCATTGAAACCTACGGGTTTTACGCCGGCGCCAGAGGGTCGCCACATTAGTATATGCACAAGTATTCGAACGCCCATTAATGCATTGCATTAACCCTTAATATTTTTGCATATGTGAAAGCGTCATTGAACGTACGGGTTTTTACAGCAGCCGCCAGAGGTTTGCCACCAGTAGTATATGCAAGTGGTTGAGCCCATTATGCATTAGCATAAACCCATATGTGCATATGTGAAAGCCAATTGAAACTAAGGGTTTTCGCCGCGACAGAGGTTGCCACCAGTAGTATGTGCCAAGTATTGAGCCATTATGAATTGCATAACCCATATTTTGCATATGTGAAAGGCAATTGAACTACGGGTTTTTTACGCCGAAGCCATGAGGTTGCCACAGTAGTATATGCAAGTATTGTGACCCAGTCTGCATTGCAAACCCATATCTTGCATATATGGAAGGCATGAACTACGGGTTTTTTAACGCCGCGCCAGAGGTTTGCCACAGTCGTATATGCAAGTGTTGAGCACATTATGCATGGCTACACCATTTTTTGCATAGTGAAGGCAGCCGCGGCCAGAGGTTGCCAACAGTAGTATTATGCAAGTGGGTTTTGAGCCATTATGCCATGCATAACCCATATTTGCCATATGTGAAAGGGCGTTGAACTTACGGGGGTGGTTTCGCCGCGCCACAGCGGTTGCCACAGTATTATATGCAAGTGTTGAGCCCATTAGGCATTGCATTAAACCCATTATTTTGCATAATGTTGAAAGGCTTGAACCCTTACGGGCTTGTACGCCGCGCCAGAGGTTGCAAAAGTAGTATATTGCAATGTAGTGAGCCCATTATGCATTTGGCATAACCCAATTTCGGCATAATCTTGAAAAGCATTGAATCCCGGGGGTTTTTAAAACGCCGCGCCAGAGGTTGCCACAGTAGTATATGCAAGTATTTTTGAGCCCATTATTGCATTGGCATAACCCATTATCTTGCATATTAGGAAGGCATGAACCTTACGGGTTTTACGCCGCGCCAGAGGTTTTGCCACATAGTATATGCAAAAGTGTTGAGCCTCATTTAATGCATTGAATAACCCATAATTGTGCATATGTTGAAAGGCACACGCTGGGAACTTTTTTAACGGGTTTGTCGACCACGCCAGAGGGTTGCCATAGTAGTATATGCAAGTATTTGAGCCCATTTATGCATTGCATAACCCATATTTTGCATGTGAAAGTCATTGAACTTACGGGTTTTTTACACCGCGCCAGAGTTGCCACATAGTATAATGCAAGTATTGAGCCTATTATGCATTGCATAACCCATATTTTGCACATGTGAAAGACATTGAACTTACGGGTTTTTACGCCGCGCCAGAGGTTGCCACAGTAGTATATGCAAGTGTTGAGCCCATTATGCATTGCATAACCCATATCTTGCATATATGGAAGCAATTGAACTTACGGTTTTTACGCCGCGCCAGAGGTGCCACATAGTATATGCAAGTGTTGAGGTCCCATTATGCATTGCATAACCCTTATCTTGCATATATGAAAGGCATTGAACTTACGGGTTTTTACGCCGCGCCAGAGGTTGCCACCAGTAGTATATGCAAGTGTTGAGCCCTTATGCATTGCATAACCCATATTTTGCATATGTGAAAGGCATTGAACTTACGGGTTTTTACGCCGCGCCAGAGGTTGCCACAGTAGTATGTGCAAGTATTGAGCCCATTATGCATTGCATAACCCATATTTTGCATATGTGAAAGGCATTGAACTTACGGGTTTTTACGCCGCGCCAGAGGTTGCCACAGTAGTATATGCAAGTATTGTGCCCATTATGCATTGCATAACCCATATCTTGCATATATGGAAGGCATTGAACTTACGGGTTTTTACGCCGCGCAGAGGTTGCCAGAGTAGAGATGCAAGTGTTTGAGCCCATTTATGCAATTTGCATAACCCATTCTTGCATATAGCAAGGCCTTGAACTTAAACGGGTTTTTTACCGCCGCCGCCAGAGGTTGCCACAGTAGTATATGCAAGTGTTGAGCCCATTATGCCAATTGCATTTTTTGCATATGTGAAAGGCACGCCGCACCAGAGGTTGCCCACAGTAGTATATGCAAGTGTTTGAGCCATTATGCATGCATAACCCATATTTTGCATATGTGAAAGGCGTTGACTTACGGTTTTTTACGCCGCGCCAGAGGTTGCCCACAGTATATATGCAAAGTGTTGAGCCCATTATGCATTGCATAACCCATATTTTGCATATGTGAAGGCATTAACTTACTGGGTTTTTTACGCCGCGCCAGAGGTTGACGTATTATATGCAAGTATGAGCCCATTAAGCATTGCATAACCCATATTTTGCATATGTGAGCATTGAACTACGGGTTTTTTCGCCGCCGCCAGAGGCCCGCAGTATATATGCAAGTATTGAGCCCTAAGCATTGCATAACCCACATATTTTGCCTTATGGAAGGCATTGAACTTACGGGTTTTTACGCCGCGCCAGAGGTTGCCACAGTAGTATATGCAAGTGTTGAGCCCATTATGCATTGCATAACCCATATTTTGCATATGTGAAAGGCATTGAACTTACGGGTTTTTACGCCGCGCCAGAGGTTGCCACCAAGTAGTAATATGCAAGTATTGAGCCATTATGCATTGCATACCCATATTTGCATATGTGAAAGGCATTGAACTACGGTTTTTTACGCCGCGCCAGAGGTTGCCACAGTAGTATATGCAAGTATTGAGCCTATTATGCATTTGCATAAACCCATATTTTGCACATGTTTGAAATACATTGAACTTACGGTTTTTTACGCCGCGCCAGAGGTTGCCACAGTAGTATATGCAAGTTGTTTAGCCCATTATGCATTGCATAACCCCAATATCTTGCATATATGAAAGGCAATTGAAACTTACGGGTTTTTACGCCGCGCCAGAGGTTGCCACAGTAGTATATGCAAGTGTTGAGCCCATTATGCATTGCATAACCTTATCTTGCTATGTGAAAGCATTGAACTTACGGGTTGGGTTTTTACGCCGCGCCAGAGGGTTTGCCACAGTAGTATATGCAGTGTTTTGAAGCCCATTATGCATTGCATAACCCATATATTTGCATATGTGAAAGGCATTGAACTTACGGGTTTTTTATGCCCGCGCCAGAGGTTGCCCACAGTAGATGTGCAGTATTGAGCCCATTATGAACTTGCATAACCCATATTTTGCATATGTAAAGGCATTGGACTTACGGGTTTTTACGCCGCGCCAGAGGTTGCCACAGTAGTATATGCAAGTATTGTGCCCATATGCATTGCATAACCCATATCTTGCATATAAGGAAGGCATTGAACTTACGGGTTTTTACGCCGCGCCAGAGGTTGCCACAGTAGTATATGCAAGTGTTGAGCCCATTATGCATTGCATAACCCATATTTTGCATATGTGAAAGGCATTGAACTTATGGGTTTTTACGCCGCCGCCAGAGGTTGCCACGTAGGTATAATTGCAAGTATTGAGCCCCATTATGCCATTGCATTAACCCATATTTTGCCATATGTGAAAAGGCATTGAACTTAACGGGTTTTTATTACGCACGCGCCAGTGGTTGCCACAGTAGTATAATGCCCAAGTTATGAGCCCATTTTGCATTGCATAACCCATATTTTGCATATTTGAATGTGACTTGAAACTTACGGTTTTACGCCGCGCCGAAAGGTTGGGCCACAGTTAGTAATTGCAATTATTGAGCCCATTTCTGCATTTGGGCATTTTACCCGATATTTTTGCCAAATATGGAAGGCATTGAACTTACGGGTTTTTTAGACTCCGCGCCAGAGGTTTTGCCACCAGTAGTATTGCAAGTGTTGAGCCCTTATGCATTGCATAACCCATATTTTGCATATGTGAGGCATTGAACGTACGGGTTTTTACGACGCCGCGCAGAGGTTTGCCACCCAGTAGTATATGCAAGTGTTGAGCCCATTATGGCATTGGCATAACCCATATTTTGAATATGTGAATGACATTGAACTTACGGGTTTTTAAACGCCGCGCCAGAGGTTGCCACAGTAAGTTATATGCAAGTATTGAAAGCCCATTATGCTTTGCATACCCATATGTTGCAAATATTTTGAAGTGCATTGAACTTACGGGTTTTTACGCCGCGCCAGAGGTTGCCACAGTAGTATATGCAAGTGTTTGAGTCCCATTATGCATTGAACATACCATATTTGGGTTTTGCATATGTGAAAGCATTGAACTTAGTTTGGTTGTTTTTACGCCGCGCCAGAGGTTGCCACAGTAGTATATTGCAGTGTTGGAGCCCATTTTTATTGCCATGCAAGAACCCATCTTTGCATATTGTTTGGAAGGCATTGAACTTACGGGTTTTTTACGCCGCGGCCGAGGTTTTGCCACAGTAGATATGCAGTGTGAGCCCATTATTTTGCATGCATTAACATATTTTGGCCATAATGTGGGTTTTAAAGCAATGAACTTTTTTTTTTTTTTTTTTTAAACGTTTTTTTACGCCGCGCCAAGAGGGGGTGCCCGACAGTAGAGTATGCAATTGATTGAGCCCATTATGCCATTGCATAACCCTTATTTTTGCCCATATGTGAAAGGCATTGAACTTCGGGTTTTTATACGCCGCGCCAGAGGTTGCCACAGTAGTATATGCAAGTGTTGAATCCATTATGCATTGCATAACCCATATTTTGCATATGTGAAAGGCATTGAACTTACGGGTTTTTACGCCGCGCCAGAGGTTGCCACAGTAGTATATGCAAGTATTGAGCCCATTATGCATTGCATAACCCATATTTTGCATATGTGAAAGGCATTGAACTTACGGGTTTTTACGCCGCGCCAGAGGTTGCCACAGTAGTATATGCAAGTATTCAGCCCATTATGCATTGCATAACCCATATTTTGCATATATAAAAGGCATTGAACTTGCGCCCTCTGGTGGCCTTTTGTTGGCCTTCTGGTGGCCTTCTAGTTCGCTGAACAGCTTTTGGCTCTTGAACTGAGAGCTTCATCCTCCTGCCTCCGAACAACTGTTGGCTCTCAAGCTGAGAGCTCTTCCTCCAGCCTCCAAACTGCTGTTGACTCTCAAGCTGAGAGCTTGTCCTCCTACCTCCAAATAGCTTTTTGCTCTCATACCGAGAGCTTGTCCTCCTACCTCCAGAAAATTCTTCCTTTGACTCTCACCAGGCGAGTTTGTTCGTTCCTTGAGACAGTGCCTTTGCTGATGAGTTGGGGGAACTCAGCAGCCAATGCCTTCCTCCTCAGTGAACGATGAATATCCTGAAGATCTTTATTCATCTCCGTGAAGAACATCTTCCACAATGTGCTTGAGGCCCTCCCATTGTTTCTCGTAATCCTCGTTTTTCTCCCGCTGGGCATTCCAGTACTCCTTACGTTGTTTCTCTTCTGTCTCACGGGCCTTCTCACAGGGGTCTTCCTCGCTCTCCGTGTCTTTCCTTCCTATTGCTCCTTCTGTGCACTTCTCTCTCTTCCCTTCTTCAATCATATCATCTCCATGTTCCAGCGCAATGTGTTCTAGCTGGAAATTCCTCTGAGCAGTCCCATGTAGAAACATCATCAACATGTATTTGTCATGTTCCCTCAAAGCCTCCTCCTGTGTTCTTAGCTGCTCCCTGAGACGTTTTTCTTCTCTCATTCTATTTTGCTCCTGTAGCTGAATCTCTTCTTTCAGCATATCGCAGTCCTTGAGAAGTCTCTGCACTTCCAGCTGGGCTTTACTCTCCTTCTTCTTCAAACAGATGAGGTCTTCTTGTTTAGATTCCAGCAAGCGTTCCAGGCTCTGTTCTTGACGCAGAGCGCTTTCCAAGTTATCCTGGAGTTCTTCCAGGCGTTCACGCTGCTTCTCTGTTTCCTTTTCCTTTTGCCTCAGTCTCTCCTGCTGTTGCCTTCTTATTTCAGTCTCTTCTTCCTTTTCTTTAGCTAACAGATGGTTTTTATTCCTCTGTTCTTCTAAATCTTCTTTGATTTTCTTCTCCCTTTCTTCTGCTTCCTTTAGCAACGTCTGCAGCTCGATTGCATAATGGAGAGCTAGGTCTAGTTTATCCTCGAATTCTTGTTGTTCACACCTTGACTGTTCTTCTTTTGTGAGGAACTCTTCGATTTGAAGGTTCCTCTTCTGGAGCTCTTCTTCTAAGGTCGTTAGAGAAGCCTCCATCTCCTTCTCTTTTTCCTTTGCTCCTTCCAACAACTTTTCAGTGTCTTTCCAGTGATGAAGAGTATCTTGCAGAATGGTGTCCTTCTGTTCTAAAGATTCTTCCAGTAACATTATTTCGAGCTCCTTTCCTTCTAACTCTTCTTTACTCATTGCATTTTCTCTTCCTAGTTCGGCCACCCAGTTCTTCATCGCTTGAAGCTCATCTCCTAATATCTGCTGAATGTTAACATTCTCCGCTTCAGTGATCCTCAGCTTTTCTCTGAGAGTCGAGTTATCAACCTCAACTTCCTTCACTCGTCTCTTTATTATTTCATGCTGGTCTTGACCTTCCTCTAATTCTTTAGTTTTAAAGGAGAGGGATTCTTTCAGAAGGTGGACTTCCTTCTCTTTCTCAGCTAAAACGTTCCTCAACTCTTCAGTCATCATACAGAACTCTTCGTTCTCCAAGTCAAGTAACTCATTAGTATTTTCACTTTCCTTTAATTTCAGGCTGAGTTCTGTTTCCTTCTGTGAGGTGGCCTCCAGCTCTCTCTCTTTTTCAGCCATCTCCTGCTGGAAGAGCCGTCTCATCTCGCTCTCCTCCTCGTTTCTCCTCTTGAGGAAGAGGTCTTTTTCCTGCAGGTGGTTCTCCAGGGAGTTTATTTTCGACGTCTGCTCTTTCTTTGTCCTTTCCGTCGTTTCCAGCTGATCTCGAGCCAATCTTAAATCCTGTTCCAACAGGCACTTTTCACCTCTGAATTGTTCATCTTGTTGGAGGAGGTTGACGATTTTTTCGTCTCTCTTATTTATTTCCTTTTCGAAATGACTTTTCATTTCCTTGCCGTCGTTTTCTTTCTTTTCAAGCAGCAGATCTCTCTCCAGTAGCTGCTTTCGGAGCAGTTCGATCTCCTGCTGAGCATCTTTCCAGAGGTGTTCCATTTGTGTTACGGCGACTTCACAATTATCCAAGTCCTCTTCTCGGCTCATCTCTTCATCCGTTTCGGTGCTCAGGTCATCTTCGGCGTCGTCAATTTCCTTTAATTCGAGGCTGTCTACCAGCCTAGCCTCGTCGTCCATTTCGGGGTACAAGTCGTCATCATTGTCCAGGTCGGTATCTTCTTCATCTTCCAATTCCAGGCTGTCTTCGTCGTCGTCAATTTCGGAGTCCAGGTCGTCATCATTGTCCAAGTCTGCATCATCCTCACTGTCGTAACTGCCTTCCGTTTCCATGCTGTCTTCTAGCGAAACGATTTCTTTCGAGTCGTCAACTCGGGTTCCTTTAATCTGGTAACAACAGAAAGCAGCAAGCGCCAAGCCCGCCAACAGTGCCATCCCAGGGATGGCGAGAGCAAAGCGAGACGCATCAATGCTGCTGGGTTGTTCCTCAAAGATTTCAGGATTCCGAGAAACCGCTATATCATAAGATGACATTATATCATGTACGCCAACATTAATCTGTTGAGAACCAAACAATGGTACACAGTCCTCACAGATTGAAGCGCACATGTCACAGCACAAGAAATAAAGCACTAGTAGCAAAAAGCAGTAAGTGGCAATCATGATGTATGAAGCGTTATACCCGTAGACTCTCGCTGTCTCCATACTTAGTTTTTCAAACGGACGTTGGATTCTGGCTCTGAAGGCGTTTGTTCCTGGAGCCAACAAAGTCTTCATTCCAGGGAAGACTCCGGAAGGGGCTTCACGGCTTGGCTCAGAGGGATTCTTCCTCTTCATCGTTTCTGACTTATTAATCGCCTGCATGACGGTAAGTAGTTTTATACTCCTCTAGATAAATCTTTGGGAGAAGAGCGATTTACATTATTATAAAGGGTCGGTAGATCTATGTTACTGTTAAAGTTTTCTTTTTTGACAATGTAGGGGATAACATTTAACCACACAGACAACGGATATTTGTAAATATGTGAGAAGCAGTAACGTATTTGAATTGCTAAGCAACTAAAACGTCATACCAATTTACCAATCAATATATATATATATAGATATTTATATATATATATATATATATAATACATATACATACATATATCAATATATATAGATATATATTATAAACATTTATATATATATATATACATATATATATACATATACATACATACATATACATATATATAACAAATGGACAATCCATATACCAAATGACTTTAGCTGTAGTGTACATAAGAATTATCGACTTCCATTTTGAACATAATGCTCTAAAAATAGTGTTCCGTTAGGCTAGGCCACGGATTCTTCTGTCTTGTGAAAACTCATAGCCCTGAACAGCCCTTTGCTCTATTTAAAATAGCCATATGATTGAATCATATTGTATATAATTAGGTTACGAATTTCCCTTAAAAAATTATATCCTTTCAAAATAATCGAATCATCAAAAATGATGTAGACCTATAGGTTCAATATCTTTGTGTCGGTTGACAGCTTATAACGTTTGTTTTATAGGACTAGGCCTATTTCATTTTCAGTGGTTTTTATTCTGGTTATGGTGGTTAAGTTTATTCTTGTTGCTGCTGTTACGTCTACTGTAACTGTTCCTGCCGTTGTTACGGTTCTTGCCTTTGTCCTGTGATAGTCTCTGTTGTTATAGTTACTGTTCATGGTTATGGTTGCTGTTGCTGTTATGGTTGTTTGTTGTGTCATAAGGACAATTTAAAGATACTAGCCTAAACTTTTATGTTAAACACAAGCCTTCCTATAAGATACTGGGGCTAACTAATCACAAGCTTCTGCTAGAATGGGATAACAAAACCCGGTTGACAGAGTCGCTAATATCAGCAAGCTACAGGGCGTGATTATAGATGGGTCACCTCATCATAGCATTTGTTTTGTTAACATTAACCACTACTAATTGAAAAGTAAATTACTTGGAGAAAGATTCTTGGCACACCAGTGAATCTAAAATCATGACGCCAATCAGGAAGCACACCCTTCGAGAGAATGTGTCTTTTTTTTTTTTTTTTTTTTTTTTAAGAAAATTAGTCACTCATAGCATTTCGCGCCGGTGTTCTATCTTGTCCCTAGTCCTATGCTCAAAATGCTTGTATTTCCTTTTCGCTTGCTCGGGAAGTAAGCCCACAAACTACTTTGTTGTTCTTGGTATCGGATGGGGGTTGTAGGAAAGCCCAATGGAAAAGCCTAAAAATGTCTGAAAAATGTGATTTGCCTTGTTTAAAGATAAAGGAATTTTAGGATAGGATATTTATGATTTATTTATTAAGAATGAAAATGTAGAAAATAAATAATGTGCACGTTAAACAGTACAGAAAAATTATTTCTATTAAAATATAGCGTATTTTTAAAGTTTTCGTTGGTGAAACAAACGTACTATTTGACCATAGATTTTATACGCGCACCGAGTAAGCTGGAGGACGGATCACACCTTGTTTCCTTTATGGTTCCCAGTCGAAACTAAATATGCTTGTACTATTACGTGAGTGACAAGAGAAAAAGTATATTGCGCGTAGCTTTGACGTGACAACGACATCTTTAATTTTTTCATGTATTTTTTTTACTCGTTGACATGACAGGAACGTCTGTATGAGACCAAAATGTGATTTTACTCACGTGGTCTTTGCCTGCTTTCTATTTGTCATGCATGGAATGACGCCATTTATCTGCTCTTGTCGTTTCTGCCTTAATGATTTCCTCCACCTGAGATTTTACAGCAACACCCGACTAATTTTGTGGTTAGTTACGGTATGTATCTTCAGTGTTCGCAAACATCCCTGTCACTGAACTATTACATATAATAATTAATGTTGAGTTTCGCTCTCAAGATAGTGTTTTTGAAGGTTTTAATTACTAATTATTTTCTGAAACTGCTGAAATTGCCTGTGATGTATAACTATTTCATTTTTAACAAAAAAAGAAAAGTATATAAACAAACTGACGGCATGCAATGGGTTCTCCCTTTGGTTCCACTTTCGCGAGCATTTTCTTGATTAATGTCCGTCTTTTAAACCTGTTTTTCTTATGTAAAGGATACATAGATAATACTTTTGTATTTTTTTACGATAAAGAACATGCATATTTATTACTTAGTTTCAAACTCCTTTCATGGACTTACAATCTAATAACGAACTGCCACTTTAGCCATAACAGTTTTTCGGAGTAATGACCAATTTCTAACGGGTGTTTTCATAAATAACTCTTTTATCGGTTTAGGTATAAATATATTCAGAATCTGTCCGTTGATTTTTAAACTTAATGCATGTAAAACTTGATTACATAGAGTTTATAATTCATCGTGCAATTGAAGAGGTTATTTCTTTGCACAAATATTTTCGTAGAAATTTTTGTCTCACATATTTGAAAAAATCTTGAAAGCGTTTTTAAATGACATTTTTTAGCCTAAGACATCCACTTTTGATGTACCCAACTTAAAATCAGGAGTCTTTTCAAGTTCAAAGACACCCTATCAGAATTGATGCGATCTTCGACAGTGTATTTATGTGGCTGTAAACGCAGTGTTCTATATAGTGATTTCATAATTTTATCTAAAGCAACAGATAACCAGTCATTACCCATACTCGAGCCCCTCTTCAATAAACAATTATCACCAACCCTCAACAACAGTTCAGGTGCACCACTCTTCAACGTTACCTAATAAACCATTTGCCCATTCTACACTTTTCTCCTCTCTTTATATGCTTCCCCTGGTGTCAAAAGTGATTTATTCAATCTTTTACATACAAGTCTCTGTAACAGTGAGTTCCCGTATAGATATTTTTGCTTGTTACTCTTAGTAAATATATACATAACTAATTTCGTCTGTCTCAGTGAATATTATTTTACTCACAGAAGCCCACTTGTGTGAGTGTTTTTTCTTTTATTGTTACTATTCAGTTTTTTTCCAAACTCAGTATTAATATGCATGATAATTTTGTTCTTTAACGTTAATTCGTCTTTCATTACCGAGTTTTTTGCTTTCACGTTAAATTTTAAGCTCTTTAAGCTTGTTAATTTTTGAAGAATGATATACCACTGTACTCCCTTTTTGTCTTACTCCTACGATCAATATGGCTATTAGAAACTTCTGACTTTTTACCTCTATCTATTTCCATTAGAAACGTTTCGGGGATGCAAATCCCGCTATCGTATCGGGGCCACAACCAGAGAAAATAAAAATCCACGCATCACGAATATAAAATTTAGGCCAAGGCCAAGCACTGGGACTTAATGTTTGTTATTGTTTTAAGCGATCGCCTTTGTGGCATTAACTTCTTTGATACTGACTTTTTCATATTTTCTAACTTCTGCTTTCAATCTGTCTTCAAAATTCTGGATAAAGACGCTTAGTCGTGATGTGGTTTCCATTTATTTCACTTGCTACGGTTCGTTTCGACCGTATCGCAGGGTATGTCAAGCATCCTCCATTCAACAAGCGCCTCAGTGGCGTGATCGGTATGATCTTGGCCTGCCACCTCGGTGGTCGCGAGTTCGATTCTCGGACATTCCACTGAGGGGTGAGATGTGTATTTCTGGTGATAGAAGTTCACTCTCGACGTGGTTCGGAAGTCACGTAAAGCCGTTGGTCCCGTTGCTGAATAACCACTGGTTCCATGCAACGTTAAAACACCATAGAAACAAACAAACAAAGTTATATTTGTTCGTGTGTGTAAAATTGCTTGTTTATAAGAAGTATCAATAACAATTCCAGTATTATACTTTATGCAATTAGATTTTCTTTAGAGCAATTGTGGGTTAATAAAATAATGTCTTCAATGAAAGTTATATGCTCTCTTTTATTGTTAACTACGATAACGTTACTATAGTTGTTCCCCACTGGAAGACTGGGTTGCATACTCAACTATCACTCTGGTAACCCGAGTTCGCCTCCCGCAACCGCCAGCGTGGAATCAGGAATTTATTTTCGATTATTAGAAATTCATTTCTCGGTATAGTGTGGCTCGGAACCCACAATAAGCTGTAGGTCCCGTTGCTAAGTAACCGATTGGTTCCTAGCCACGTAAAAAAGTCAAATTCTTCGGGCCAGCCCAAGGAGAGCTATTAATCAGCTCAGTGGTCTGGTAAAACTAAAATATGCTTAACAAGAACTTTATTGAGGGTTTCTTCATCTAATATTGATATTATTACCACTTAAATATTTTCGTCTTCTCACGGTTTTTATAGTTGTCTATTTTTTATCTTTGTAGGTCTGAGGCTAGAAATAAGAACCATAACGTAGCGGTCAAAAATCTTTTATTTCTTAAAGATATGCAAGCATTGTGCATCAAACAAAGTTTCCTTAAGATATGCAAGCATTTTCACATGAAAGTTCCTTCAAGAAATGCAAGCATTTTCACATCAAACAAAGTTTCTCAAAGATATGCAAGCAGTTTCCCTTCAAACAAAGTTTCTCAAAGATATGCAAGCATCTGCACACTTAAGCAAAGTTTCTTAAAAGATATGCAACCATTTAAACATCAGTCAAAGTTTCTAAAGATATTCAAGCATTTTCACATCAAAACAACTCTTCTTAAAGATATGCAATCATTTTCACTCCAAATAAAGTTTCTTAAAGATATGTGAGCACTTTCATATCAAACGAAGTTTCTTAAAAATATGCAAGCATTTTAAATCAAAGTTTCTTAAAGATAAGCAAGTATTTTACATCAAACAAAGTTTCTCAAAGATATGCATGCATTTTACATCAAAGTTTCTTAAAGATATTTAAGCATTTTTCATCAAAGTTTCTTAAAGATATTTAAGCATTTTACATCAAAGTTTTTTAAAGATAAGCAAGCATTTTCACATCAAATGAGGCTTTTTAAAGATATTCAAGCATTTTTACCTCAAAGTCCACTCAGTCAAAGAGCCAACTCGCTGTGATATAACATAGCATGATAAATAGATTTTTGCACGTTTAGATATTCACTACCACAATCTCAATAGGCATATCCATAGCGTATGAGGATTATTTCTTGTATTGCACATTTAGTTTCATTTTCTCTTGTAGCGTGATGGTTTGGAATCATCTGAGTGTATTGCATTGCTGAGATCTCGATTGATAATAACTACATTATATGTGGCTTCCACTTGTACAGGTATAAGGCCAACTAAATAAAAATTTGGTAATTAGTAATCAATCCATAACTATTAACATGATACGTTGGGCTTAAACCGTATCTATTAACACGTTGGGCTTAAAAAAGTTAGATCAGTCAATAAGTACATATTGGACCTCTTCAGCTGCTATTTCTCGAGGCCATATTTGTTTTTTTATATTCTGGTGGTTATTACCCAGAGACTTCATTTTTCAAATAACTGCGATATACTGGTATCAGAAATTCTAAAGACCTATCTTTATCCCTCTTGTTATTCTTGGCTGTTTGTAGTTGGGTATCCTTAAGGATTATTGATGTACGAATCTTCTGAAGAAATTATTGTTCATAAAGGAAAACTTTCGACTGTAGTTATTTTGCTAGTTGGCCCTGAAAGTAATGGATGTATCAAAATTAAAACACAGATTATGAAATGGCCGTTTCAAAAAATACTTTGTCAATATATTATCATAAAAGTGTTGGTATCAATGATTTAATACATAATACGAGTGTCACCATTATTGTCATTATGGTTCTTATAATTAATTATTATTATCGGAGTAGCTGTTCACGTTGAGATAACTATAAAGAAATATTTGCGTGTCTACGAAGAATATGCGCTGTGGAGAATTCACTAAGCAGACTAACGAGAGATAGGCAAACAAATAATATTAATAAAGTCATTAAAGGGATATCCGGATATTTAATATATATATATATATATATATATATATATATATATATATATATATATATATATATATCAAATATCACGTCAACGGCGATCTACCGCAAATCCGTGTAAAATGTCAGGTATAACTTGAGTATTCATTACATTTGAAGCGAGCTGCTCTTGTATCCATAACTGTAATCTCTATTTTAATCTCTAATCGAGTCGTACTGAAGAAATTCTTATAAACATTGCAGGCAAGCTTGTTACTTGTAAGATTTTCCTTCCTGGAGAACTTAAGTTTAATATATAATAGAGGTGGTAGTTGTCTCACTGACTGCATTTTAGGATAATAAAAAAGTAATTTCAAAATACTTAGTCAAACTACCGATTGCCTTTCGCTCCTTAAGGCCCCTACACACGATCAATTTTTTCGTCAATTAATTGATATCAATTTATTGACGACAATGAAATTGAGGAAATCACTGTGCCTACACACGGTCAATGATTTTACTTCAATTTTCAGTTTGATTCATAACTTCGAGATGAAAGCATCTGTGGCTCTAGGAATAGTGCTTGCTCTGGACACTCCAAAGCGAAAGAAGATTTTATTTCCCACAAGGCCGGTAAGGATCAATAAACGTCAATTATCTCCATCATCATTTTACGCTCACTTTCTTCTTTTCAGCCATGATTACGATGACGACTCTTTCACTGCTGGGAAAACACTAAATTATTGATCAATATATTGATGCTTTGCCCACACACTATCAATTTTATTGAAGACCCATCAATAAATATCAAAGTATCTTTGATCTCTCAATGAATTGATTCAATGAAATTGTTTCAATTAAATTGATATCAATGTCCCCTACACACGGTCAATTTCTCCTTCAATTCATTGACGTCAATAAATTGATATCAATTAATTGACGAAAAAAGTGATCGTGTGTAGGGGTAGAATCTCTTGACATCCAGAAACTGGCGCCTTCCTTAAACAACCAAACTACTTCCACACCATTACACACTGCCTAACTGCCTATTACTCATACCTCTCTCTCTCTTTCTTCCGTTTTTTTCTTTCTCTGATATCGTCAAAACGTCATTGACTAATCAGTTACCAGCCACACCTCTGAACAGTAAGACCGGCAACACCCTTTCCCTTTTTTTTCCCCCTTTTTTTTTTTGCATTCTTTATCCGTTATTTCACTGAACGATATATAGTTTTAATTCACTTTTAGCTTAAAACCACTTTGTAGTATTTATTCCACTTTTATCTTAACGACTTTTATTACGAAAATAAATTTCTCAATTATTAGATAATTTTAGCACACTTTTTATTATTGTAGTGATTAATTTTGCTGTCCTGTTTATTATTGATCATCATCATCATCATCAACAATAACAACAACAAGAACAATAAAGATAATACTAATAATGAGGTTAAAAGAATCCCCTTATCATGTGCATTAAATCTCTATCGTATATTGCTAATGCCCTTGCCGAGTTGAGAAAGACTGAGCAGTAGCTACACATTTTAGTAGTTTGCGCTTTGCTGTTATTGTTGATTTGACTTTCCATTCTATTTGTTTATAAAAATTGCGAGAAAGCTACCTGAGGGAAATTTTCGAAGCAATTCTCCGACCACTTGAAGGAAAAGAGTCGGGAAAATGCCAGATCGTAAGAAACAAGCGCCAGCAATAATTTTTCGGTCACGCAAACAGAAAAAAACCGAATTAATTGCCACGTGGAGTGACGAAAGCGTTTCAAATAATTTTTCAGCGTTATCCCGTGAGGAGAGTGTCCGAAATAGTTAACTATAAAATGTATTTACCTAAATGACCCAGTTTCAGTGTTATCCCGTGAAGAAAGTGTCCGAAATAGTTGACTTTGTCAAATGCATTTACCTAAATGTTCCAGTTTCAGTGTTATCCCGTGAAGAAAGTGTCCGAAATAGTTGACTTTATCAAATGCATTTACCTAAATGTTCTGGCTGAAGCAAACCGACAGTTAAGCTTGCAAGCCCTTTTTGAGGGCGTTCAGTAGAGGACGGGGTTCCCCGTGGCATGTGCCATGGAAGTCGTCGGTATCGATGCTCCACACCATGCAACCAGCCAAGCCCTTGTCTACGGCATATTTGGCCTGTGAACAATTAAGTAAATATTGTTTATCTTGTGGTAAATACATAAACATCCAGCAAGATAAAGTATGATAATTAGATTCACACAAATATTAAATGTCATTGAATATCCGAAGGAAATCGAATCAACATATAAATCAAAAGTTCGTTTGCATACAAACGTACTTACACATGCACATATAAAATGCCTACCTTGATACCAAGCGAAGTAGGATCTTCGTAGGCAAACCAGTTGAGGCCGTAGTACCCATAAGGTTCATTCATGTCAGGCTCGTGAACTATGGTCCAATCTTCCGTCAGTTGTGATTCACAGATCTGGGAATGGAACAGACGTCAATGAGGGCACACTTAACAGAGCGGTGGGACAGAGAAATGATCTTTCAAGTAATGTTTCAAAAGGAGAATGGTCTCTCGAACATCTGAAATGCCAGTTGTGGGATTGGCCCAAATAAAAACTCGGAGGATGCGTAATACGAAACTGTGAAAAAAAGGCCTTTCTGATTTGCTCTTCAAAGAAAACACTCCTTAGGGCATACATTGAGGACACATAAAAGAAAAGAATTCATTGAATTATTTTTGGAACTACGTACTATGCTTCTTACCGTTCAATATACAAAAATGTCATTCGAGTTGATTCTCCTAAAAGAAGCAACTAATGTGGAATTGGATATCTTTTGAATTACCATTCAAAAAGGCATAGATATTTCAAAATCATTATAGGATAAAAATGGTCGTCACTTTTTTTGCGACTTGGGATATCAATAGAAAAAGAAAGATATTAATCAAACCTCTCAATTGTAAAGGAAGTCTTTCGTGTCCACTGATTTGTTCATAAGTAATAAATGATACTAAAATATGGGAATCTTCTCTTGTTCAAGATGGCTGCTCTTTCGTTACAGGCATTTCCATAATTCAATATATATATATATATATATATATATATATATATATATATATATATATATATAAATAATATAGTTATATGTATGTATGTGTGTGTAAGGCTGTCTGAAAACAAATGCAGTCACTGCATGGAAAGCGCGTGTTAATATAATTCTCATATGATGCCAATCCCATCTTTTGCATATAGTTAGTGGATGAACAAATGTGAAGACATCCTGAGAATATCACATTATTGGACGTGTATGATACAAGGGCTCATTAGAGCAACTGACTCTCAAGTTTGCAACGCCCTCACAGTGTCTGTGCGCCTGTGAAGTCATACTGAGCAATGAAGAAGAGAGAGTGGAGGGCATATATATTATTAATATTCGTTTGAAAGTAATGACAAAAGAAAGATCTATTGAGCAAGAAGTTTCGATCGAAGTTGGAAAAGCCGGGTCGTCTATATTTTGTGATGCTTCAATGACGATATCCCAATAATCCATGACTGCCTACTCCAAGTGTGAAGAAATTTTTGACAGCAACTCATTTTGAAAATGTGAGAGTCTTTTAAAATATTCTATTCAAAGACAAGCTAATAGATGGATAGACAGAGGGAGCGAGAGAGAGCATGCGCAGCATATGCCATATCAAATTCTATTGACAGCATTATTTTGTGGTTTGATGCCGATGGATAGACAGAGGGAGCGAGAGAGAGCATGCGCAGCATATGCCATATCAAATTCTATTGACAGCATTATTTTGTGATTTGATGCCAATCACAAAGGTCGCAATACTCCACCTGATTGTATCCTCCTTCAGCAGGACCAGGTAAGGACGCTGGGGCATAGATGCCCGTTTCGGCAGCCGAGTCTAGTGTGTAAGTGTGGGCATAGAAGGGAACGCCCAATACCAACTTCTCTTTTGGGGCGCCTTTTTCAATCCAGTAGTTTACAGCGAAGTCCTGGAGAGGAAGGCAGATTTTAAGTTATGTTTCTTAATCGCAGATATCCGTTTGCAGACGTAAACTGACATATTAAAAGATTGAACTTTTCTACAATAGTCTAATGAGGAAGTAAACACACACAGGTGAACAGAAAGATGGACAGATCGTTAAAGAAACAATTTTCAAGGTTTTGTGGCTAGTGTTTTATAGCTTTGATATTGTCTCTAGCCAAAAATACACGAAATCCTGTACTGCTTATTAAGTATATTCATTTATGCTTCATGCAGTTGAAATTATCTGAAGCATGTAATTGTTTTCATTACGATAAAAGATAAAATGTACTTGTTAATGTTTAAGTTTTCGATGCGAGGGTATTTTCTGTAACAAGCGTTCTAGAAAGTCTTGTGTATTGTAATATTCTGAAGAAGAAACCCAGCAAATCTCTTCCGGATGATGATTAGCAAGAATAAAAGCATGACAACAAATGAAAATTGCAATTAATTAACAAATATATATATATATATATATATATGATATATATAGATATATATATATATTATATATCTATATATATATATATAATGGATAATGCATTACTGTGGACCGTTTCAAGATTCCACCCTACACCCTAATATTGACTGACTTATGTGATTAATTATTCCATTATATAAAAAACGAATTCAGCATTTGCCTGGTTGAGGGTAAGGGCGTATCCTTCGTCTTTAGGATGTGGATAGAGGATTGAGTGGTGATGTGTGTACTTTTCCCAGCTGCCGTGCAAATCGTAGGTCATGATATTGATGAGGTCGAGATGTTCGGACATTCCTGGGACATCGTAGGAAGGGTCGATCGTGTCCTTGCCAGCGGACACAGCCGCTGTCAGTAGCATGCCCTCGGGATGTAGGGCTTCGGCCAGCTCTTTCAAGAGTGTGACGAAGTTAACCTGAAGAGGAATGAAAGGCTCCATGAGTCAGAGATTGCAGACGTTCCATGGAATAACATGAATTAAGATATCTTTCTGTTGGGTGAAAGAAACCGACTGTTAGTGTTGCCGTTTTGAGGAATTTCGTCTACTAGTGTAACTTTTAGGCGCCATCTGGCAACCTCCCGTGGTTTTTCCGACCACAGGCCACGGCACTGAGGAATAAAATTCTTCAATTTGCCTTTTTATGTTTTATTATGAAAATAAAGTCATAAAACATATTCTGCTTATTTATAGAAATGAATTTTATTGAAATCCTTTATTTTTCTCCGTCAAAAATACTTTATGTTAAGCTAGTGACGTGGGGTTTTTTTTTCGTCACGGAAAATATTCGACATCGGAAAATACCATTCTAACCATTAAATCATAAATAAGGTTAAAAAAAATCAGAACTGCTTATGGTAACACTGCTAAAAACCAATGTTGTGAAGAAAAAACGGCATCTCTGAGTTCACACTTCAGATCAGTAACTGTCAGTTTTCACAACAGGAGACAGCACGTTCACAATGCTAGTGATCAACAATAAATAGATAAAGAATGGACCGATAGTCAAGACCAATCTGTATCTGTGAAGTTAAACAATAGGTAATCAAAGCTAAAATAATGAACTTACGTAATCGTCGGGACTGCCGCCTCTTTGCGTTGGGTATTCCCAGTCAAGATCAATTCCATCAAAGTTATGTTCCTTCAGTAACGCCATGGTGGAATCGACGAAGGTCTTTCTGCTAGCCGGGTCTGCAGCCATCTTGAGAGGGCATGTGAAACTGATTAGTCTTTTTTTATATAAATTTAACTAAGATTCATTATAGAACAGCCGTAAAATGTCATAGTCTTACAGTAAATGATGAAAATATACCAAATACTGTAACGAAGTCTCGGGGTGCATACTACTTTCTCAAGAGCAAGTGAATAAATATGCAAGAGAGAGCGAAACGGTAAAAACCTTCGTCTTACCAATGAATATCTGGACGATCCCTCGTTCCAGCCTCCGACGCTCAGCAGAGTCTTGAGATCGGGGTTTTTCTCTTTCAGCTTCGTGAAGCGATTGAAGCCACATTTGCCCCCTTCGTCGCACAGGTCGTTCCATGGGTCGAGGACCTGTAGGAGACAATTTAGGCTTCGATGCACAAAGGAAGGGATGAAACGGAAGTAAAGGATTCACGTCTTTGGAAAAGCTTAATTACACGATAAATGAACTTAAACTTGGTCGTTTTGTGGCAATCTAGTTTTGGATTTGATGACCTTTTGAATAGATATAGATGTGTGTGCGTGTATACTTATATATGTACCTACATACATACATAAATAGTGTGTGTGTATATATATATATATATATATATATATGTGTATGTATGTATAAAGTAAAATGCCATATTCACATAAATGGAAGAATAAACATGTAAATAAATTCATGGTTATATCCATAACACGGATATTAAACGTACTGTATTTATTAAAAATGGATAAAGGAAAAAAAAGGAATTACTAGCGGGATACAAACGTGTATAATTGTTTTCTATAGGTAACGGTTGCACTTATTTCCTAATATTTTTAGTTTGGTAACTAAGCTAAAAAACTTCAGGTTCCAATGTGAAAACCCAAAACTTGAATATCCTTGTATCTTTATCTGCTCAATACTTATCAACATAAGGGAAAAGAATAAGAAATACGGTTTTGTGTCTTGTTTTTTTTTTTTTTTTTTTTTTTTTTTTTTTTTTTTTTTTTTTTTTTTTTTTTTTTTTTTTTTGCTACCTCAGAAGCCATTTGCAAATATATAATAAGCCTGAATTTCAAAATTAATTAAATATCAGAAAAAAAGTCAGTTTCCTCATAAACTTTTATTTCCGTGGACACAGTTCTTGGTACCGAGATTGCATCCAAATCATTTTGCTAAAATTGAATCATCCGTTAAACTATATTGAAAGCAAGACGCTCTGAGACTGGTTGTGTATATGCGTGTATAGAAAACCTTGAAACAAATATCAAAATCTCGGTCAGTCTAAATGGCTGATACACTTTCCCGATTGAGAAATGCAACGAAACCAATGTAGGAATAAGTTTCCCGAAGGATTGACAGAATAAGTCCGTTTAAGGTACTCTCAGTTTTGATCACATGGTACCATAGAATAGTACTACGCACACCGCAAAGATCATTTCCAAAGCGCAGATTACACATTAAGGGAAACTCGGCAGTCTGAGGTAATATGAATTTTATCTCTACTGAAGCGTCATGTTCAATTTCCTAAACCAAAATTTGACTCTATTCTGTTTGCTTCAGCAAAAGACTCCTCTGTATGGGGTTAGTGCCGTCAGTACACCTCATGCAGTGCACTTTAGGCCTTACTGAAGGTTCTTTGCAACTTGTCTTTGGCCCCTAGCTACCCGTTTTCGTTTCTTTTAGGGTACCTCCTTTCATATTCTCTCTTTCATCTGACTTTCCACTCTCTCCTAGCAATTGGTTCATAGTGCAACTCAAGGTTTTTCTCCTGTTACAACATTCCAACTTTCACTGTCAATTTCCGTTTCAGCGCAAAATGACCTCATTGGGCCCAGTGCTTGGCCTTTGGCCTAAATCCTATATTCAATTCAATTCAATTCAATTCCTCCTGTTACACATTTCAAACTTGTACCGTCAATTTCCGTTTCAGCGCTGAATGGCCTCATTGGACCTAGCGCTTGGACTTTGGCCTAAATTCTACATTCAGTTCAATTCAATCCAACAACAAAAGTCTCATACAAGGGACAGGTAGCGCCTCAGTGGCGTGATCGGTATGGTCTTGGCCTGCCACCTCGGTGGCCGCGAGTTCGATTCCCGGGCACTCCATTGACATGTGAGTGATGTGTATTTTTGGTGACAGAGGTTCACTCTCGACGTGGTCCGGAAGTCCGGTAAAGCCGTTGGTCCCGTTGCTGAATAACCACTGGTTCCATGCAACATAAAAACACACAAACAAACGAGGGACAAGTATCGTGCAAAGCAGGGTCGTACCTTGATCGCATAATCAGCACCCAGTCCGGCAAAGGCGTAATTCAAATGGGTGCAGAGGAAAGGGTCGTTGTCTTCCACATCGTATTTGTAGGGTTCCGCTCTGTACACAGCCCAGGAGCTGAAGTAACACACCAGAGCCTTCGCTTCTGTTTGGTGAAAGAAGAACAAATAAAACAACACACTGGTGTTTAAAAATCCAGGTATTTCTTGTGAATTTGAATTAGATATCGCAATAATGGGAAATTTCTGTTATCTGTTGATGAAGGAAAATGTGAACATTTTCATGATCTGTAGACTAAGACGAATACAGCTCCAACATTTGATAGAGCTACTAGCAGATATTATTAAATTAGACTTGCGTGTATATGTTTATGGATTAACAAAACCATGTAAAGCTAATGAATATATTTATTATATTTTTCCCATGAATAGGATAGTTTTCTTTTGATAGGACTTAGAGTTAGCACTTTGGAAATAGCCAACTCTTACCGGTTAATCCAAAGAATTATGTTTATGTAAATATATCCAGTTACAACATGGAAAAATCAATATCTGAAAAATAATTAAAATGTTATAATTCACACAAAACTGAAAATTATGACCTATGAGATGTATAACAAAAATTTTTAGTAGCCACAGTAACTTCATAACTTCTCGATTTCTGTACACTGGATAAGCTTACCATTACAACCTCTTGAAGGCGGGGTTCGAACCCAAGCACGTTATAGTAGATTTCACATCAACCGTGTATTTGATGTCTAGGCCAGTCCCTTACCACGCTCTCGAGAGAGTTCACAAAGGCAGGATGTATGTTCCAACTTCTCCTGAGAGATACTTTTCAAAGACGTATCCCTTAGGAGAGGTGGAACATAGATTCTACCCATGTGAACTCTCTCGAGAGGCTGAGAGCTTCCAGCCCTGTGATTGGCTTGGCAACAGCCAATCAGAAGCGTCGTAAGGAACTGGCCTAGACATCAAATGCATGATTGATGTGGATCTACTATAATTCCGCCTCGGAAAAAAAGTATCCTCATTTATGGTCTCGAGCGGATACAATGTTTGTAATGATTGGTATGAAGAAATCGAGAAGTTAAGAGTTCAATGTAGTTCGTAGAAATACATACAAACACACACACGCATATATATATATATATATATATATATATATATATATATATATATATACACACATATATATATATATATATATATATATATATATATACATACATAAATGTTGATGTATACTACATATGTTATATAAATTTCTGACTCAAAGGGATCGAATCCCAGACTTTCGAATGAAAGACCAAGGCGCCACTAATTGACTCGCACAGGTGAGAGCCAATTGTCACTCCTGTGGCCTTTCATATGCGAGACGGGTTCGATTCCGATATGAGTCAAAAAATTATTTCTGTGAAGCAAGTATTCATTAGTTCAATCCCATATATATGTATATATATATATATATATATATATATATATATACATATATATACATATATATATATATAAATATATATGTATATATATACATAGACTATATACATACATATATATTTGTATTTATATATTATATTATATATATACATATATATACGTATATATATATAATATATATATATATATATGTGTGTGTGTGTGTGTATAATATATGTATGTATATATATGTATATATATAGTGTGTGCTAAAAATGTTACAACAGAATTCCATCTAATAAAAGAAGCCCATAAAAACTCCAAAATATAGAAAGTAAGTAGTACTATATATATCAGAGACTGCTGTCTCTCTCTTCAGGTAGGTAATGAATATTATATATACATACATACATATATATATATATATATATATATATATATATATATATATATATATATATATACAATAGTACGAGATCTCTGTCTCTGTCTCTCTGTCTCTCTCTGTCTCTGTCTCTCTCTAACTAAGTAACTAAGTAAACTACAACTCCATAACTCTTACCCGTAAGGTAGAAGGTGCAAGCAATGACCGAGAACAAAAGGAGTAACTTCATGGTTGCGGATTACCAATCACACCAAGCAAATCCTGCCAAACTTTGATCTTATAAAGGCACGAATCTTCCACGTCAGCAACTTCTCATTAGAGGAAAAAGTACGATGACAACTGATGTTATTGTTTCAACAGCGTGGGTGAGATAGGTACTACAGGATGAACTTGTTTTTTTTTTTTTTTTTTTTAGCTCTGAAAACCCTCCGTGGGAGAAATAAGTCGAAAAAAGACTTTTTTTCAAGTTTTTCTCTTATTAATGATTTTTGCTTTGGAGTATGAGATAAGGCTATGCAGTGAATTAGTCCAGATGGGTTTTCGAATGATGTTAGATAGCGTTTTTCTTTTGCTGATATCAGCGTTCGTACATGTGCACCAGAGAACATCGCTGTTATAGGTATTTTTATCCACCTTATGTGGGTGAGGTGGTTAGTGCCGTCACTGCACTTCACATGGTGCACTGTAGGCATTACCTAAAGTGTTTATATTCTTTGGAAGCTCGAATTTCAAGTCAATGGCCTTTCTGGGCTTGTTCCAGATGAATATGTTTCACCTGAATAATATCCTCTTGGCCCTTACCTGCAACCCCTTTCGTTCCATTATTATAGCTCTGTACAAATTCTCTTTCTTCCACTTAACTTTTAGCGTTGAATGGCTTTATTGGTCCTAAATTCTATATCCCATCTATATACTGTTTTATATGTAAAGGCATCTGCATTAGCCTGCGACTCCGTCTGATGCCATTGCTCGTGGTTCATTCCCTGAGCGATTAAAAAAATATATTATATATATATATATATATATATATATATATATATATATATATATTTATGTATATATGATATATATATCCTAAAATCCACGCGGACTTTCGTGCTACATTGTGTGTATATATATATATATATATATATATATATATATATATATATATATATATATATATATATATATATATATATACTAGCTGTACCCGGCCACACGTTGCTGTGGCTCTGTCTGGTTAAATGGAAAAGAAAGAGAAAAGAAAGCTCCTTTCACTTACTCTCTCTCTCTCTTTCTTCAACCATCACTGTCTCTTCACCTCTTTCTTACTAATACCAACTCTCTCTCTCTCTCTCTCTCTCTCTGCTGGGCGAGTGGTTTTCGCGCTCGGCTGCCAATCCGGCGGTCCGATGTTCGATTCCCGGCTCGGCCAACGCGGAATCAGAGGAATTTATTTCTGGTGATAGAAATTCATTTCTCGATATAGTGTAGTTCGGATCCCACAATAAACTGTAGGTCCTGTTGCTAGGTGACCAATTGGTTCCTAGCCACGTAAAAATATCTAATCCTTTGGGCCAGCCCTAGGAGAGCTGTTAATCAGCTCAGTGGTCTGGTAAAACTAAGATATACTTAACTTTTTTTCTCCCCTCCCAAACACCCGATCTTCTCTGTCTCTCTGTCTTTCTTACTCTCTAACCCTCCATGTCTTTTTTCCTCTTTCTTCTCCCTAGCATCCCGTCTACTCTCTCTTCCTCTCCCTCACATTCTTTCTATATCAACCCCTTCTCAGTTATGTATGATAAATTTGTAAAGTAACTAAGTCTACGGGCAGAACCAGCTCTGTTTCAGGGAATCCCTTCTCACCCCCTCCCCTTCGGAGGTGGGGAGGTAGGATGAAACCCCATTATAAAAACGGGCGTATTTGTATGCAAATGTTGTGTCAAAATTTCAAAGCAGTCGGTGCAGAACTTTCGTAGATTTAAGATTTTGAACAAATGAACCTTTACATTTAATATATTTATATTATAAAGGGATATTAAATGCTCTTCATAAACAAAGCATTTAAATGCTTGTAATAAAAACTATAATAAATGATTAATAAAAAGGTGTCTTAAATGATTTTAATAAAAACATATTAAGAGCTTTTAATTTCAAAAAAGTATATTAAGCGCTTTAATACAACGAATATTAAATGTTTTCAATAAAAAAAGTTGCTATTTTTCCACCCAATTCTGACAATGGTCTTTGTGCCTGAATTTCACTTTATTTTGCAGCTTAAGGAATATTTTTTATGCCGTTCCATTTATGTCTTTGGAAGCCCTAGAGTTATATACTGCTTGTAGCCTTGAATTAGGCAACAACTATGGTTTTTCTTTAATTTGGCCCAAGATCTCCTGCTAGTATTATTTTCACTCGAGTGACAATTACATTCCTCACCTTGATTCACGTCTTCCCATGAATATTCTTCTCGTGCTCCTTCAGTACACCAGAATCCAGAGAACGGTTTTATTTTATAAAAGTTAGGCCGTAGGAACTGGCAACCTGATACCCTCATCTTGCCCATACTCACCAAGGAGAATTAAATAATGAGAGAGGGAAAACCCAACGCCAGTATGCATTAAATCGTTATTGATCAGAATGGTAGACGTAACAATTGAGCAATTGGATAATTAGTAATCCGTTATACACAAGGGGAACCTAACCAGCCCTATGCAAAAGAGGACTCAGACCAGTTTCGTAACAATGGTCCTCAAAGCGCAATGATCAGTTGACACATCTCCGTAGTGGGGTACTGCTGTCAGTCCACCTCCAGCGGTGGACTGTAGGCATTACTGGAGTTTCTGCGTAGTGTCCCTTCTTAGGCCCCTAGCTGCATCCCCTTTCATTCCTCTTACTTTAATTCCGCTCATATTCATTTTCTTCTATCTTCCAGCCCTCTGCTAACAGTTGTTTCTTAGTGCAACTGCCAGGTTTTCCTTCTGCTACTCCTCTAAAATCTTTTGGCTCTCAGATTCTTTTTTAGTGCTGATTGACCTCATAGGTGCCAGCGTTTGGCCTTTGGCAAAAAATTTATTTTCCATTCCATTCCAATTGACACTTTAGCCAGAGTATAGTTATCGTAAGTTGGATTTAAAAAGCACGGCTCGAAGAGAATTCAAATATCCGCGCATTGCTCCTGTTCGACTTCCATGCTCTCAATAATTCACATAAACCTACTTTCTTGATTTTTTTCTTCTGTCCCCAGGGCTTAATGTATTCATTAAGTAACGAAACAGAACAATCGTATACAAAATTTTATATTTCATTTTGCATCTACTCCACTGTTTCGTTACTTAATGAAACCTTCTGTCAACCCGCTGCCTTAGTTTCTTCTAAACTTAAACTTCCTGTTTTACATAAGACGGGTTTATAGTTCCTGGGATAGGGCTCTGGCCTATTCAGTATCTATTCCTCGTACTTTTTTTTTTCTAGGTATTTCATTCTTGGGTTATAATTACAACTCGCCAAAAAGACGATTTACCAGGTTCCACTTACTCCTACTGGTAACTGGGTATTTCATCCAGCTAAAGTGGAAAAAAATTAAGTTTCCAGACCCATCAAAGCGCCTCAGTGGCGTGATCGGTATGGTTTTGACCTGCCACCTCGGTGGCTGCGAGTTCGAATCTCGGGCATTCCACTGAGGGATTAGAGATGTGTATATCTGGTGATAGAAGTTCACCCTCGACGTGGTTCGGAAGTCACGTAAAGCCGTTGGTCACGTTGCTGAATAGCCACTGGTTCCATGCAACGTAAAATTATTTCAGTTTGAATTTAAGTTTTACTTTGATAGATCCCCTACCTCTTTAATTGCACTTGTTTATGGTGCATAGTCGAGTTATTCCCTCGGCCTTTACCTCAGTAGTCTCTTCTATCCACTGAATTCCCTGACGAAGTCCCTCCTTTCAGAATACCCAATAATATCCATCATGTTAGTTTCTCCTGTATTTAATATGCCAATGGCCAGACTCACTTTCCAAGTTCTTGTAATTATTTTACATTCTTATATCCTTTTAGTTTTCTGAAAAGAAAACTATTGCGTCGGATTTGTCTGTCCTTCCTCACTTTTTTCTCTGGCACTCTTTCCTTCCGCCCTCAGATCTTAAAAACTACTGAAGCTAGAGGTCTGAAAATTGGCCTGTTGATCATCCACCCTCGAGTAATCAATCATACAAAATTGCAGCCCTCTAGCCTCAGTAGTTTTTTTTTTTTTATTTAAGGTTAAAGTTAGCCATACTCATGCGTCTGGCAACGATATAGGTCAAATCACCACCGGGCCGTGATGAAAGTTTCATAGGGCCGCAGCTCATACAGCTTTATACCGTGACCACCGAAAGTTGGATCTATTTTCGGTGGCCTTGTTTATACGCCGTACAGAAAACTTTCTTCGGCGCATTTTTTTTTCAAGCTAATGAATGATCTTTTTCGTTCTGTCATCCTTAATTCGGATAATCCTTTCTTCTTTCTCCCTTGAGGGGGGGCGGGTTATCATTTTAGGCTATGAGATATAGACCTTCAAGAAAGAGAATCCTTTCTATTTTAAGCGGACAATTTTGTTCTAAATAGCTGCTATTTGAAATAGCTAACCTTGAGGTGGCCATCAAAGGAGCTAAATTAATAAAAACGTGTTTAAGGAATCTTTATTTACACAATTCATTTGCAGTTATAAAGCTACATATGCCATAAAAGGACATAAGTTACCGAGTATTTTAATAGGAATGATTACGAAAATAATAATTAATAATCATTTCAATATAACCGAGTAACACATTATGTATAATGAAACTAAGAAAATTATCATAACACCTTTATTTTCGTGAAATTGCATCGTAATAACCCCCTACATTAGCAATGTATAGATAGTATATAATAATATAGATATATATATATATTATAATAGATAGTATACATAATACATATATATACATATATATATAGTATAATATATATATATATGATATATATATTATATATATATATCATATATATATATATATATATATTATATATATATTTTATATATATATATCTATATATATATCTATATATTATATATATATATATATATATCTACATATATAGTATATATTATATATATATATTAATATTTATATATATATATATATAATATATATACATAGAATATATATATAAATATGTGCGGGTGTTTGTATGTATATATTTTAAAAGGACTATCGCTCAATTTATGGGCAGTCATTCTTGCAATAGCCTTGAGAGCAGACACTGTCCGTCCAGTCGCAGATGAGACCCACGGGATTGAAAAGGGTTCCGTCTGAGCAGTGGTACTCGAACTCTATCCACCCTGAGGAATCCTAGAAATAAAGTTATTGATTACTGACTAATTAAAGAAGATGCATATTCTTCTTGGACTTCTAACGAAGGATAAAATCATTTATTTTTAGATTCTCTTTTCCGGTACAACAATGAACAGGTCAATAGTACGTTTAAGTGAGATTATATTTTTTAGTGTGTGTATCAATGCAATAGTTTCTGCTTTAATTTCACATTCTATAGAATTGCAGGTAAAGAAAGGAAGGCAAACATTTTTATATTGCATTGAAATTCAAATACATTCTTAACGATTCTCGAGCATTCCATTGAGGTGTGAGAGATGTGTACTTCTAGTGAAAGAAGTTCACTCTCGACGTGGTTCGGAAGTCACGTAAAGCCGTTGGTCCCGTTGCTGAATAACCACTGGTTTCATGCAACGTAAAAACACCATACAAACAAAAAAAACAAAATACACTCTTAAGTACGATATGTATTACAGAAGACAGAGTATTCAGGGATATAGTTTTTTTCCATTTCGATGTCTTACCTTATCGCAGATGTAGTAATGTGTACAGTCATCTGCGTCAGCATTAGGACCCATCTTGCTGCAGTGAACGCCGGGGGCTCCGGTCACTCTTGGAGTTGTCGTTGTCGGCGCTGATGGGTCCTTTCGGTAGAAAGTAATATGAAGATCTATTGTATTTCTTTATGGATATAACATTTGAAGGATGTATTTTCTCACTTTCTCTTTGTTCAAACTAAAAAAAAAAACTTAATACATAACTTAAGTATAATTAAAAATTTAGGTAAATTCAGTTGAAATCGTTCCCCTAGAAGGGTAGTGGCTTCAGTGCAGCTCGTGCGGTGCACTGTAGGCATTACATAAGGTTCTTTGCAGCTTACCTTTGGGCCCTAGCAGCAACCCCTTTCCGTGTCTTATACTGCACCTCTTTTCATATTCTCTTTCGTCCATTCTACTTTCCACCCTCTCATAACAATTGATTCATAGTGCAACTGAGAGGTTTTACTCCTGTTACACCTTTCAAACCTTTTTGCTGTCCATTTCCGTTTCAGCGCTGCATGACCTCATAGGTCTCAGTTCTTGGCCTAAATTCTATATTCAATTCAGATCGCTACTAACCCTCGTGGTCGTTGTTTTTGGCGGGGCTGTTGGTGGTTTTGTCACGACTCCGCCACTGAGGACCTCCAGCAAGGTGTTGAGAAGAGGGAACTCCCTACCGTGACAGGTGCCGTGGAAGTCGTCTGTTTCGACGCTCCACACCATGCAGCCGGCGAGGCCTTTATCTAAGGCATATTGGGCCTGTGGAAAAACCAGTCAAAATTCAGCTAGCAACTCTTACTTTGTGAATAGCAAAGACGGCGAAAAGAAAGTAGTTTAAAAGATAAGGAAGAAATAGTTTCAGTTTTGGACAGGATGGAGGTATAATTTAGACGTTGTTATAATGATAATAAAAGTCCAAGTGACTCAGATGGTGCCCTAGGCCTAGAGGACACCAAAGCCTGCCTTTGTTTGCAAAGCTGCTTACCTTAATTGCAACGGAATCTGGATCCTCGTATCCTACCCATATATAGTTATAAGGGAAGTAGTATGCATAGGGCTCATTCATGTTTGGATCGTGCACAATTGTCCATGAGGTTTTCGACTGTGCTTCACAAATCTGTAGTAGAAGCAAAAAGGAATAATACCAAGCGGTTCTAGTTTACGCATGCATAGTACTATGTCCCGTGAAGATAATAAGATTTCAGTTCAAGTTCATATTGTGAGGTGTTAACTCTAATGTTACTTCTAATAAGAAAAGTTTTGAAAATGGCGATGAAGAGATTGGACTTCACTAAGGAATCATTATTTATTAATGACATTACAAAATATTACATTCTGAAAGGTAATAGGTCAATATGATTGACGTAATTGAATAACATCTGCGTACTAACAAACTTGAGAATAGCAAGATATTGACATTCTGCTTATTATTTCAGGAAATTTAAAGGTAACGGCTAGAAATTGCAACGACAGAAAAATATCTCTGTACCTCATTGTAGCCTAAAAATCCAGTTTGCCTTGTGTAAGGTCCAGCCATCCCAGGGTTTGGTGCCGGGGCATAGATGCCAGTGTTTGTTTCGTCTTTAAGTCTAAAAGTGCGTCCGTAAAATGGGACCCCTAAGACCATCTTTTCCTTCGGAGCTCCTTTTTCGATCCAGTAGTTCACAGCGAAGTCCTAGAGTGGCAATTTATTTTTAAAAATGCTCCTATTTCGTTCTAATTTCTCGATTATTTCAATCTGAGAAACTAGGAAATACCGATTTCATAATTCATCATTTATGCAGTAATCATTCTCTCGTAGTTCATTTGCTATCATGTTCTGACATTCTAAAAACGGATCTTTCCTAGACAGTGACTCCCAAGGGTTTTAACCCGGAATGCATCCACCTTTGCGGTGTGTTTAGTACAAGCCCGTTGGGGATTACCGTAAGAAAATAAACAATTGACTGTAAACATCATTAAAGATAACGACTCCCCAACAAATATTAGTCTTAGATGACGACCCCCGAAAACTCTTGTGATCACTATCTAGGAAAGAGCCCTAAAAACTTATAATTAGAGGGAGATTAATACATTCTTTAAGGGAAATAAGTCTCTTCAATCATGCCTACCTGGTTGAGCCAGAGAGTCTCCCCGGTATCGTTCGGGTGAGCGTACAGTATGGAGTGATGGTGCGTATAAGGCTCCCAGCTTCCATGCAAGTCGTAGGTCATAAGGTTGATCACATCCAGGTACTTCGACATCTCGGGAATATTGTAGGCAGGGTCTATGGTGGCTTTGCCGGCTGATACGGCAGCGGTCAGGATCATGCCCTCGGCATGCAGGGCTTCGGAGAGCTCCTTCAGCAAGGTGATGTAATTGACCTGAAACATGAAGGACTTGAAAATATCCCAAAACTCGCTTATTCATGCCTTTCTCTAAAAGACTTAGGTATTCAAATAGGTCATCAATCATTTTTCAGTCACGTGAACTTACGTAATCTTCTGGATTGCCACCTCTCTGCGTTGGATACTCCCAGTCCATATCCAGACCATCGAAGTCATGCTTCTTCAGCAGAGTTATCGATGAGTCTATAAAGATCTTCCTTTTGGCCGGATCTGCCGCCATCTTATATGAGAGAGAAAAAAAACATGTAGTATTCATCGAGAGAAAGGTTTGCTTTTCGTAAAAGACGAGTGATTATCAAATGATGTATGGCTAGGGTGACCATTTATTTGACTTGCGAAAGGGGGACAAAGGTATATAGTAAGCCCATGCGCACTTGCACTTATGTTGAGTCGTTATAAATTCAGAAGTTTAATACATAAGTATATTCAATTACAGGTGATGACAAATGAGAAAGTCTATCAATCAGTGTTTTTATTCAGACATTATCGCTGATATTTTAAGGTCTACAATTAGTGTCTATTCAGACATTATTGCTGACATTTTAAACAAAAGATTATTTTTCAAATTTTAAGGAAAATTACAGACATTATTTAAAAAGAAAAAAATTCTTATATCATTCTTTGGCGTATTTTTGGCTTGATTTGATCTTTACTAAGTATATTCAATAACAGGAAATGATAAATTAGGTTTATCAATGATATTGTTTTTATTCAGACGTTATTTATTGCTGACATTTTAAACAAAAATTAGTCTCTAATTTTTAAGGACAATTGTCGTAATTACATAAAAAAAGAAAGGCTGAAAGGGGGACATTAGGGCGTCTCCCCAAGACCGCAGTTTTTGGGGGGATAAAAGAATCAAAAAGAGGGACTGTGGGGGACGTATGGTCACCCTATGTATGGCTCTAGGTTCTCATCAATTGCAGTTTTAGTCTCATCACAAAATTTTGAACTATCCATCAACACCTGAAACCTTAGGTCTAAAAAATGATTAAGTCTATTTGCTCGATGAGTATGTAAAGCTAATATGGAATTTTGTAATCGCCCTCCCTTTACTATCTTCGTAAAAAGAGACATTTATTTAAGTACAATCTAAGTGCTATTTGGTGAGTGTCTTTAAGATTAGAATTAAGTGTCATAATTTAGCTTCATGGCGGGATTTCAATAATGAAACGATGAATGCAAGACAGTCCATAAGATTCATATCTTCTGTTATCTTACCTCCGAGTACTTTGTGGATCCTTCGTTCCATCCTCCGACGCCCAAAATCGTTTTCAGATAAATGTTCTTCTCCTTCAGCTTAGTGAAACGATCGTAACCACACTTTCCCCAGTTTTCACACAGATCGTTATAGGGATCTAAGACCTGCGTATTTGGAAGATATTTTATTTAAAAATTTTAGTTGTAACCAATATATTTACTTGTCTTAGTTGCCCTGTTATGTATATGGACAAAACGCCCCTGTTAGGATACTGAAAGATACATTCATTTTACAAATCATGACTTGGGATTTTGCGTTGAAGTAATGCCATTTTTACTGGGTGTAGAGATTTAGATAAAGAATTCAAACTGTTTTTGGAAGATCTTGTCTTAAACAGAAGTGACTCCCAAACCATTCAGTACAAGGTTACCTTAATCTATTCACGGATAATGTTTTTGTTGCATAATTCTTTATGCGCATGAGACTAATCTAATTCATGCTTCCGTTAACGTAAACCTTTCATGGAAAAAAATATTCGCTAGAGGTTGCCTCTTTTTTTTTCTTGTTCAAATCGCAAATCTTTATGATGGTCCATTTGATCCCGATTCACAGAGTATTGGTTATGGTCTTTTCTTCGTTTGGATAAAGTCTTCATCACCCAAATTCACGCTACTAAGATTGATTTGTATTTGTATTTGTATTGATTTATTGGTAAGGAATTGTATATATATATATATATATATATATATATATATATATATATATATATATATGGAACGTGATGAATGTATAAATAAAGGCAAATGCTACGAAGGAAGAAATGAAACAACGTAGTAGTTGCTAAGCCTTTCGACACAACGGTCCTTACTTGTCAAAAGGTCTAGCAACAACGCCGTTGTTCAATTTGTTTTCCTTCGTGGTATTTGCCTTTATCTATCTACCTATCTATCTATCTATCTATCTATCTACTATCTATCCTATCTTTTATAATCCCTATCTGTCAGTTATACGAACCTTCTTGTATTGTCTTTTCTCGTATTTTTGTCAGTAGCTGCTTCAGTAAAGGGCTTTTCAGCCGAAAGATCTCGCAGACTCCTTCGTTTATTTTTCCTTCGTGGCATTTATTCTATATATATATATATATATATATATATATATATATTTATATATTATTATATTATAGGCGTATAAATAGATAGATAAATAGACAGATTGATAAAGATAGATAAATAAACAAAGGATTACTTTAGCCAGTCGAGACCCTGTTCTTTACCTTGATCTCATTGTTGGTGCCAAGTCCAGCGAAGGCATAGATGAGGTGGGAGCACAGGGTAGGATCATTGTCTTCTATGTCGAACTTCCCGGCCCCTTGTCTGTACACTGCCCAGGAGCTGAAGTAGCACACCAAAGTCACTCCCTCTGTGAGGCATTAAAAGTCTTGCTCATTGATGAAGAAGAAAAAATGCTTGAAGGAAATCAGTGACTCAGCTTTTTTTTCTCACAAATAACTTATTTTTTCAAAGAGTGGATGGTTTCAAAGATGGACTAAACAGCAGTTCATATATCGGTTCCCGAATCAGGTACAGCTAATTTTATCATAAAAATCACCTGTCGTTTATTACGAGCGAATTCGGATGCTACGTAATATCTCCTAAAGTATTAAAGATGAAAAGAAAAATTCTTTCGGCAGATAAAACCTCACGTCTTTAAATTTCATCCCATATAAGATATATCTTTAAAATATCATAAGTTCATATTTAAATGATGTTTTAATCATTGCATTATAATTTTCTCAATATTGAGGATCTCATTACCAAATTCGATGGTTAAACTGCCTTCTCACCTCCGCTATAAAGAATCATTTCGCATTTATCGTTCGTCATATTAGTAGTAGTTTGATGATGGAAGACCATTTGAAATGCAATTAACGATAACGTTTATTTAGCAGGGAGTTCCGAGATACCTAGTTAACCCTTTGATGGTTTCATAACTTGAAGCTTCACGAGTTATCGCCTTTAGGGCACCTTACTGGTCTTACGTTTGAAGCTTTTGCAGATGATAAATATAATTAATATATATATATATATATATAACTATATAATATAGAGATATATTATATATATAGATAGTATATATATATATATATATATATATATATATACACACACACACAGTAGTGTCAGCTTGAGAGGAAGTTATCAGGGTCTGATCTGATCTATGAACTTTGAAGATCCATTTAAAAATCATCATTTGAGCCTTATGCTAATTCCATACCCTCTGACTATGAACCTGCTAGAACTGCACAGCTTCCATACCATTAGTTGCGCATTTTTGAAAAATCGGGGAAAACATGCTATTCTTAGCTTTATTATACTGGCGTTAATCGAACTTGAACAGCAAGACATGGAAAATGTTTAAAGTTTAAATGGCTTCCCCTAAAACTCGAAGACGAGTCAGTTCGTTTTGCATTCTCGTTTTGAGCTTTATCTCTATTTTTTTTCAGCGCAAATTCCTTTTTGGTTCGTATCGTAAGCAGGTTCATCAACGTCAATAGAAAGTGTACCAGCTTACCTGCGAGGTAGAGGGAGAGAGACACTAGAGAAAGCAACAGCAGCAACCTCATGGTTCAGTGGAGACGAGACTGGAAGCCTGCAAGAACGGCCTTGCTACAATCGTATCTTATAAGGCCTCGGAGCGCCAGTCATTTGTTTCACACGTTTCTTGAGGCTTTATCAAAACCTACTGAATGCATCGCTTTTCAGCGATTGTACGACGTAGTTTGGCGCTAAGTGGGCGAGGGAACTCTTCCAGCTGGTATGATTTAAAATAAAAGTATTAATGGGAAAAATAAACTTATATTGCAAGGCTCTTCGAATTTAAACAGACACCAAAATTTATTTGCCAGGTGTCATTCCTGATAGGTGAACGATTTATTGTTTATGTATATATATCTTATATATATAATATATATATGTATATCTATAAATATATACATACAAATATATATATATATTATATATATATATATATATATATATAGATTATATATGAATCACAAAAATAATGGAACGTGATAAATATAGAAATAAAGACGAATTTGTATATATATATATATATATATATATATATATATATATATATATATATATATACGCGCGCGCGCGCGGGCGCGTTTGATTAATACCGCATGCATTAGTGTCCAGTTTAGTTCACTGATAGGAAAAAAATCGCAATATACCTTAATGAGTCATATCAGACAGTGTTAAGAATTGTGTTTTCCTACGTTAAATCATTGTATATGATCCCAATGGCACAGGTTTGCCTAACTGTGAGTAGTCGTAGCTAATACTTTAAAACTAAAAAACGGAAATGCAGAAAACTAAGAACTGTTGGTAGTCAGTTGTTATCTTCTGATATTTTTGTATCAAGCTGCGAGTTTTGTTTCAAGTATTTAGTCAGCCACAGGGTACCAACCCCTAAATACTAATGATGCAAATCAGAAATCGGAGACTATGAGTTCAATTTGTTGTTTGTTTGTTTGTTTGTATGGTGTTTTTACGTTGCATGGAACCAGTGGTTATTCAGCAACGGGACCAACGGCTCTACGTGACTTTCGAACCACGTCTAGAGTGAACTTCTATCACCAGAAATACACATCTTTCACCACTAATTGGAATGTCCGAGAATCGAACTCGCAACCACCGAGGTGGCACGCCAACACCATACCGACCAAGCCACTGAGCGCTTCTATGATTTCAACTGATTCTTAATCCAACAATTACCTCCTCTGCTGAGTACTTGTGTGTACCCAACACAGAAATTCTGCTTGAGCCGAGACCTCTGTACGTCTCCAGAATTTGGTAGGGGTTAGGAGTCTGGATGCTGCTGCTTTGGAGGCACCTATGAGGCTACAAGTCCATCTATATGGCGCCCCTTTTCTTCTATATGTACCTTTGAGCGCTAATTCGTTCAGGTGCTGTGTCCATGCACCGCCATCTTGAATTCAAGATGGCGGTGGTCTATGTCGGCCATCTTCTCTTCCAGTTACCTTCATAGAAGGAAGTCGAGAAGGCGAAGGCTTGAGTAAATTTAGTTCGCTTCTCAGCCTCCTCTGGGGAGTAAGTACCTTGTCTTAGATGTCTGATGTGAGAAAGTCCTAAGTCTAGGTTTCCGTTAAACGTTGACTTACATATTTTTTTCGGTTTGGTACGGCGGTTACTGTGAAATCATTCATACATGATTTTTATGCATAAGTTTGATAAGGTCTGCGAAACATGGATTCTTCCCATATATATATATATATATATATGTGTGTGTGTGTGTGTGTGTGTGTTTGTGTACATATGTACACATGTACATACACACACACACACACACACACACACACACATATATATATATATATATATATATAGATATATATATATATATATATGATATATATATTACACAAGCAAATTATGTGCTTTTCTGGAAGCTTAAAAATAACTTGATGCCATTTTCTGTTTAACCTGCTGGACTAGTCCTAGAAATTTAAGCTGCCAACAGATTTATCAAATGATACTGATTCGCTTTTCTCTTTGACAGCTACTTCTCTCTCGAGTGTAGGGGCACAAAGATGACTTATCAAAGTGAGAAAGCTAGTCAACTTAGGATTAACCTGTCAGCTTCTGTAGTAATAACTAATTTTAAAATCTCATACTACTGACACTGAACCGAACACCAAGATTTGGTAAATACCTTCCTTGAAAGAGACCAGTGCTCACTGTTCGTCTAGAGGACGCTAGGAATGCATTCTCATGAGCACCGAGAGTGACTCCTACAACAAGATTATTATCAGTGTTATTTTTTACACTAGATTTACCACTTAACTCTAGCAACAATCTCTCAAAGTGCACTCCCTAACTTCTGGAGAACTTTTAGGGGACACAGATTCTGAACCTCAGAACTGAGCTTGCTGGTTTTTATACATACTCCCAGTTTAAGATATCCGATAACGTGTTCAGAATTTCCAACCAGAAAGAAATGAGAGGTTTTGTTCATTCCAGAACTGGAATCTTCTCTTTTATGGCATTTGGTAAAAATAGTTTTTCTTTCTTCTAGTAAACACGGACAAAATATTTGGTGAAGCTCCTATTCGTAAGAGGTCACATTCAATTGCATTTTTCCTTTCTCTTCTTAGGGCGTATGACAAAGATTTATTAAATGTACTTTAACGCAGGGCTGCTGTGAGTTGGTCATCTTGACATACACCTTGCTCTGACCTAACAGAGCTCAGTAGAATAGCTCTACTGGATGTTTTCTTAGTCTCTTTCAAATGTGAATGTAGTACCTGTTTGCTATGGGTGTCTCATGGACATATAAGATTGAATTTCTTCTGATGCATGAAAATATATGCATTAACGAAAGTTGGTCCCGTTTTATAACTTTGGTTGCACTTAACACTACAAGATTCTTCATAGCAGCTTTTTTCCATAAATCAAACTTTTTAAGCGTTTTTTTCTATTAAATTATTGGTCTTGTTAGTATTCCCAAAGAACAGCTTTGTTTTTAGCTAAACATCGATTTAAGGATTATGACCGTCCGAAAGAAACACATAGAGCTTTAACTGAGTGAATTTTTAATATTATCAGAGCACCATATGGGAGACCTCTTAAGCATTTACAGGATTGCGAAATACAATACATCCATCATAATTGGAAGATGTTCGAAAACTGAAAGGTTGAAGGATTTCTGAGGTCACCATTGCACTCCAAGGCGCCTGTACAACAGTATGTAGACTCTTAGAACTTAGTTTCCAAGGGTCGACTTGATCTTGTTGAGGAGAGGGAATGGACTTCCGTGGCAGGTGCCGTGGAAGTCGTCTGTTTCCACACTCCAGACCATTGCTCCAGCCAGTCCTTGGTCCACAGTGTATTGTGCCTAGAGAGGAAATTGAAATATGCTTAGTGCTCAGCATGGTGAAAGGACTGGTAGTATTGGATTGTGAATGTACGGTATGATCCCAATATGAAGGTAATATTTAGTAAATATATCAACATTATCAACAGAGTAACAATAATGCTATGAAATTATATGACACTGAGTAAAGAAGAGTATATTAGATTGTATATGAGATGACAGGAAATATCAAACTTGCACCAGTATCTAAATACTGCAACATAGCAAGATACAGGAAGTCCCACGGTTACGTGAGGTTCGGCTTATGTCATTCCGGACTTACAGTGTTGTTAGCCAGACTCGTAACGGCGCTATAAGTGCTATTTATTCCCATTACAATTATGATGCTTCGGGTTACGGCGATTTTTGGCTTACAGCACACCCCCGGGGACGGATCCCCTTCTGTAAACCAGGGACTGCCTATATTAAGTGGAATAAGGACATTGTTAATTTCCAGAAACAGGGATAACCTAAATTGAACAGTACCTTAATTCCAACAGAATCCACATCTTCATAGCCAACCCAGAAGTTGTTGTTTGGAATGTAGTAGGCGTAAGGCTCATTCAAATCTGGGTCATGAACAACTGTCCAGGGTTCCTTGGCCTGGAACTCACAAATCTGAAATTGACGATGAAAAGTAATTTAACTACTTATGACACAAGAGTCGGTGCTGGCCTAATGCCAGCAAAGTCAATCAACAATAAATTAAAGTGGAACTTAAATGTGAAGTACAATATTACAAGGTGAACCATAGCTTCAAAACAAGTAAGTAATGAATTAAAATTATGAAAAATGAATTAGTCAAATTTATATGCTTAGATAAGTTTTTAACTGACTGGGCAGAGAACAAACAAACCTCATTATAACCCATGAATCCAGCCTCCCTAGTGTAAGGTCCAGCACCACCAGGTCCGGGTGCCTCAGCATAGATTCCTGTGTTCTCTTCGTTCTTCAGCCTGAAGGTACGACCGTACAGAGGGATACCCATGACTATCTTGTCCTTGGGCGCTCCCTTTTCAATCCAGTAGTTAACGGCGAAGTCCTGAGGGCAACGAACTCTTCGTTAAAGTCATGAATGAGTTTATTTGCCTAAATGACTTCCCAATCTATGAGAGCTAGTGACTGCCTCTCTGCAGTTGTTTCATTTCCCGCTTTCCATTTGATGTAACTAAATCTTACCTTGGATGTTTGTTTTCTGTGTGCTTCAAAGACACTTAGGAGCTAAATAATGATTTACCATATGTATTGAATCTATATCTTACCCATATCTAAAACAATCCTGCTATTGAAAGAGCTTTCAATAGCCAAGAAAAGATAAATTTAGGTTACTGATTGATTATGAAAAAGGCCAGTGGCCTAAAACGTATGATTATATTCATTATAGACTCTCCTACCGTAAGCCCTAAAATACATTAAGCATTCGTTGCTTTCATGTGTTTCTTCTTCTTGATAAGCTGGTATATAATATTAATATGCCTATTGTGAAAATCAGTGTTAACGAATGAATTCTTTCTTTTCGTAAAGTATCATTCAAACAAATTTCTAGCTGTTATTTGCTAAGGTTTCTATTTTCCCTAAGTCAGGTCTCGGCATTTTCCTTATTTTTTGGGGGGTGGGGAGGCTTATACACCGAGCTCACCTGATTGAGATAGAGGGTGTCTCCTTCATCCAGAGGGTGAGGGTAGAGGATGGAGTGGTGGTGAGTATATGGCTCCCAGCTGCCATGCAGATCGTAGGTCATCAGATGAAGAATATCGATGTATTTGGACAACTCAGGGATGTTATAGGCTGGGTCTATGGTGGCCTTCCCAGCAGACACGGCAGCTGTCAGGATCATGTTCTCGGCGTGAAGGGCTTCGTAGAGCTCCTTCATAAGGCTGATGTAGTTAACCTAGAAAACAAACATTCATTGACTAAAATTCGCCCAGCAGGGCCGAGAATCTTGTATTTAGCGTGGTTTTGTTCAATATTTTAGCATTTTATGAGGCGGACGCAGGATCTAGTCTGTTAAATGATTGCGTACTTTCGTACCGAAGAACTACCAAAAGTGAAAGCTGTTATAGTTCCTATACTCACATAATCCTCTGGTGCCCCTCCTCTTTGGGTGGGATATTCCCAATCCATATCCAGACCGTCGAAGTTATGTTCCTTCAGCAGCGCAATTGCTGAGTCGACGAAGACCTTCCTCTTGGCGGGATCAGCTGCCATCTATAAGATTTCACAGAATATATATTTTTAATGTTAAAACATCTGAACTAAAGCAACAGATACTTTCGCTTTGAAAGACAGGGAAAGTACAGGAGTCTGGAATACATAAAATCCCCCCGTAATTCCCAAATGACATATCCATTTGTAATATGAACATTATATTTAAAATGCCTACACAGGATCGTATTATTTGTAATGAGAAGTTAGTTCCACTCTATCTTATCTCTTATTTGCAATAATAAAACCACATTAACAGCAAAGGTTTACTGGTTCGTAAAACAACAAGCCTTATGAAAAGGACCACGAGAAGCGTACCTCAGAGTACTTCGTGGACCCTTCGTTCCATCCACCAACCCCCAAAGTGGTCTTAAGATTGGGGTTCTGCAGGGTCAGGTTGGTGAAGCGGTTGTAACCGCACTTGCCGTAGTTCTCGCAAAGGTCATTGTAGGGATCCAGCACCTGTTGGACAGACGAAAATGAGTTCCTCGTTTCTACTCAGATATTTTACATTTAGAGGCACTTTCAGTCTCCGAAGTTCACATGTGACAGTTAGCATAGCCACCAAATCGAACAAATATCGTACAGATTCTATCTCTCGCTCGCTCTCTCTCTTCTCTCTCTCTCTCTCTCTCTCTCTCTGACAAAAGTTCTGGTGAATGAATGGCCATTTGCACTAAAGTATTAGGAATTCTGGTGATGCGATTATCAGAGGAAAGATTGTGTAGTTTTTACACAATATTCGTGAGTGGTGACGCAAGAAAGAGAAAATTATATTCCCATGAAAACCATTACACAGAAAACGGTCATTTTAATCTGTACAAGACTTACTTTATCTACGGTCACCTTACCTCTCTCCTAAGTCCTTTCCTCATCATTTGTTCATCATTCCAACTATAAGCCTGTAAACTCTTTTGAAGATTGAAGAAAATGCTAATGATTAAAAACTAGACTTACCCTGATCGCATTGTCCCATCCAAGACCGGCGAAGGCGTAGACGAGATGAGTGCAGAGATTTGGGTCGTTGTCTTCTATCGTGAACTTGCCAGCATCCGGCCTGTACGTAGCCCAGGAGCTGAAGTAACAGACCAGATATTTTCCCTCTGGGGTGTGAGAAAGGGCACCGTAAAAGGAAGCTATTAGATCTGAAACTTAGTTTTGCAGTTAGTTTATTCTCCGTAGAATGTGGAGGTCGTTTTTGAAATTCGTAATCAGTCTTGTTAGTATTACCTCTGCCAAGAGGGCCAAGTTTTTTTTATTCTGTTTGTCTTCTTGTGTTCGTTAGCAGAACTGGGAGGTAGATTCCCTTAGCCTTATAGGTTTAAGAGATCAAAACCCAGCTCACTATTACCGTAGATTTACAAATATAAATATTACCAAATTTGTGTTTTTAGTTTGGTTTGCTACCTCCGTCGAGGAGGTTATATTTTGGTTCGTTCTGTATGTCAGCAGTATTACGAAGAACAATAATGATTCACTTAAATTTATATATATATAATATATATATTATATATATATATATATATATATATATATATATATATATATATATATATATATATATATATATATATTTTTTTTTTTTTTTTATTTATTTTTTTGTAGAAGTGATCTTTTGCCTGAATGCGCAGCCTTGGCAGCGATTTGCGTTCTTCAAAAACTGTTGTTAAAATCGGTATATTAATAGAGAGGGGCCTTAAAAAGAAATTAATTTTCCTTCAAGGATGATAACAGAATGCAGAATCCAATGAGATATTTGTTTTGTAAACTGCATTATCGTTGTGATTAATTTATACTTAATTTAATTTATACAGAAAGGGTACTTTATGTACATTCATTGAATCTCAGTATAATTTCTTCATTTAAGATCAGTGCAAGAAAGAATCTATGAAGCCTCCCATAATACAACGTTAATTACCAAAGATTATATTCAAACATAGGAAAGTAGTTTCTTAATTTGAAGTATTAGAAGTTTTTTAAATATGAATTGTAACTCAAATCTTTGTTTTTTTTTTAACTGGCACTTTTTAATCGATATTACATTATATGATGGACCGACAGAACACAATGCAAAATTCTGCAGAACTTTCAGTTACCAGTAGTCATCTCTGCATCCAGCTTTCAGTTAATGTAAACTACTTATAATGAAGGTCTGCTTCTCAGAAACCCATTTCCTCAAGGGAGAATGAATGTTGAAGTATATGAAATCAAATGAGCAACGAATCTTAGATGCTCTTCTGTCAAAAAAAAAAAAAAAAGGGGGTGGGTGGGAGGAGAATCCTCAGTAGGGAGACAGCAACCAGCGAAAACATCAATATAAACTTTATTTCCTCAAATGAGAATGAATGTTGAAATATATTATGAAATCAATTGAGCAACGAATCTTGGATGCTCTTCTATAAAAAAAAAAAAAAAACGAAAATCTTCTCTTATCTATGAGGGAGACAGCAATGAGCGAAAGCAACATAGAAACTTCATTCCCTCCGGGGAGAATGAATGTTGAAGCATATGAAATCAAATGAGCAACGAATCTTGGATGCTCTACTATATATATGTAAAAAAAACGAGAATCTTCTCTTACCTACGAGGGAGACGGCAATGAGCGAAAGCAACAGTAGAAACTTCATCGTGTTTCGAGAGGAGACAGACTGCCTGTGAGAATCGAAAAGGGCCGCTCCCTTATAAAGCAACATGACGCCCACCTGTCTGACACACGTGTGTCCACAACGGACTTTTCATGTCGCTATCTCTCTCTCTCTCTCTCTCTCTCTCTCTCTCTCTATCTTCTATTCTCTCGTCTCTCTCTCTCTCTCTCTCTCTCTCTCTCTCTCTCCGTTGCACCGGCTGAACGAGGTCACGCGGTTGCAAGAAAACCTCTTCGGAAAAAAATTTAATGATTGTTGGTGAGACTGACTCGTCTTCATTTTGGGTCGGGATTTAGAGTCCTGGTCAACATTTCATAATATTGAAGACTGCAAGATGTTTCAGCAGTCATCTGCTACTCTGGATTGGTAGATATCAAGAATACTAACACCCTAAAGGACTAATTAATAATAAAAGAAATTAGTGTATTCATGATCGCAGTTGTTGTCATGATGTTTCAGCAGTCATCTGCTACTCTGGATTGGTAGATATTAAGAATACTAACACCACAAAGGACTAATTAATAATAATAGAAATTAGTGTATTCATGATCGCAGTTGTTGTCATGTCAGTTTACAGATAAAATCAATCTCTCAGTTATGATAATAAAAGCGCTGTAATATGCATACATATGTGTGTATGTTTTTTGTGTTTGGTCCTGTTGTATATATATATATATATATATATATATATATATATATATATATATATATATATATATATATATAGAGAGAGAGAGAGAGAGAGAAGACGAGAGAGAGATAGAGAGAGAGTGGAGCAGAGAGAGAGGTATGTGAGAGGATGAGCAAGAAAGTAAGAAGTTAAAATTGATTAAGAAAAGACAAGATGCTGTCTAAAGACAATTAATTTCTTTGTTGATGGATTGATATTTTGAAGATTTATTGAATGAAGGAAATGGCAGAGTAGAAGTGAATAGTGTGATTTAGAACATTTTTTGTCGAAGGAGCTATTGGATGATATTGAAAAATCTAAAGAAAATTTTATTAGCATCAAGAAAAGTTGGAAGTAGGGGTAGTTTTTTTTTTTTTTAACAAAACTTTTCTTTGGCCCTTTGTATTTCTGATAACCAGGCCATCCCTCAACATGGCTGGTTGGTCGCATCGGTAAGACCTAATGAATAGTATTATCCCTTCTGGAAACCAATGTCCGCACTCAAAGCCAACAACCGTCTCAGGAAGACCGTTGGTGCCCACTTCCAGGAAGGCCGACGACAGTTGCCATGAGCTATCCAGTTCCATTTTAGGGGGAACCAAAACTGCATCGGCAAAATAAGTCAAGACACCTAAAGAGTTTTGTCTCTGTAGCTTCCTCCTAGACAAATATAGAATCGTTTTATGCCTGCCTGCTGAGTCGTAGCCACGGCCGAGTCCACTAATGCGCCTTGTTCTGGGTCAAAGGAAAGGGGTGGGGATGAAGTGGGTGGTGTGTTTCTTAGTCTAAAAGTTGCAGACTGGAAAACTGCGAGAAGTTGGTGGAATATCGGACAAAACGCTGTAGTTGAGTGAACATAATGTCATCTCGTAAATGAGTGATTGATTTTAATATGTAGTACTGTACTTCTGGATATAGAAAATGAAAAATATGACTGAAATCACTACTCCTTTATGTAAGGCAGTGTTTCTTAAAGTGGAGTCCATGAAATGTTCCAAGGGGTCCTCAGGATAATGTGAGGAGGAAGCGTTGCTGTGAAGTCTACTAAAATTTGTGTGCAAAATTGCAAAATTCATAATGTTGCGAAAGATAAGCCATTAATAAATAATTCAGTAGCAATTTTAGTAATATATATATAATAATATATATATATTATATATATATATAGATATTATTATATATATATTATACCCTGAAAACACTTTTGAACCCAAGAGGGAAATTGTCATAATAAGGGGTCCGCTATATGAGTAATTTTAAGAAAAAGGGTCCGCTGTGCAAGAAAGTTTAAGAAACACTTATTTAAGGCAAACGATAATAGAGATAAGTATAAAGATCATACCGAAAATCTTCCAAGATAAGATTTTATGTCTATACAGATACTTAGCGTTCCTTGGAACGAATAAGATGCGTTTGATAGAGAAAATGAGACAAATTATAGAATGACTAATTCAATAAGGTTAGGATGGCTACAGGCAGAGGAGAGACTGTATCAAAGATGTAGTGACACATTATTAGGAGAAAATTTTGAGAGCAATGGTAAATGATGTGTGTGAAGCACATGAAACTAGAGAAAGCCTAAGGCCCGAAATGGCAGCAGGATAGATCACTGAATGAATCTAATTTCTTCAGCCCCGTGGTCGGGTATTGCCGTCAGTGCACCGTATATGCATTACTTTAGGTTCTGTCCAGCGTCCCTTCGGCCCCTAGCAGCAGCCCCTTTCATTCCTTTTACTGTACCTCCGTTCATATTCTCTTTCTTCCAACTTATTTTCCGTCCTCATAGCATAGTGCAACTGCGAGGTTTTCCTCCGGTTACGCCTTTAAAACGTTGTCACTGTCAACTTCCGTTTCAGCGCTGAATAACCTCATAGGTCCCAGCGCTTGGCCTCTGGCCTAAATTCTATATTCAGTTCTATTCTAATTTCTTTGAAGAATGAAATAAATTAAGAGCCGAATCTTGTCTTTTTTATTATTATTATTATTATTACCAGAATAAGCAAATTCAGTATTAGAGGCATAGTCCGCTAGGGATTCGGAGTGAGCCTTGGATCCTTTATAGGAAACAGGTTGATGATATAGATATAGTATACATACACACACACACATATATATAGTATATATATATAAAGTATATATGATTTATATATCTGTACATATATATACATATAGATTATATGTGTAATTATATGTATATTGAGATAAATAGACAAAGTACAGTCGAGCTATCTTGAACCTTATCTCTATAAACGTTTTGTTTCTACGTTATGAGTGGGTGTTTCAAAGAGAGTGCGCTTGATGATTTAAAAAAATTGAATAAGTAAAAGAAAAAAAAAAGTTCAAATTAGGACAAACAAACCATGAGAACCAACTGAATATGCAACACTTGCAGCATTCCAGTTACATTTTATTGAAAAGTAAAAAAAGAAAGAAAGAAACACTAATGGCTCAGGTGAATGTGGCTAAATCTTCTCACGGCTACTTCATGTTTTTCTGAGGTACGATAATACCCTTTTGTTTTTAGTTGCTGTGAAGAATAATTATAAAAAGAATATTTCAGCAAGCAGGTTTTGTTGTACTAGAATCGTTAGGACGCTAAAACAGAGTTATATAATTTATAAGAACAAGGCGCGATCTGACCTCTAGCTTTCTCGAGATACGTGCAAATTTCCCCCCTGGCGCATAAGGCGCAAACATTATATTTCTGACTTAACGTGAAATGGTCTTAGTAATTAATACTCATACTAACAACAAGGATCAAATAAGAAGGACACAAATTAAACACGTTCATATATTCTCAGTTCTATGTGGAAACACAAAATAATCGAACAGAAACATAGCCTCTAAATTTAGTACATCAAAGAAATGAAAACGTGCTAAAATCTATGGCCAAATATCCCGTTGTTTCACCAACGAAAATTTAAAATAAGTATATCTTAAATTTTGCCAGACCACTAAGCTGATTAACAGCTCTCCTAGGGCTGGCCCGAAGGATCAGATATTTTTACGTGGCTAAGAACCAATTGGTCACTTAGCAACGGGACCTACAGCTTATAGTGGGATCCGAACCACATTATATCGAGAAATGTATTTCTATCACCAGAAATAAATTCCTCTGATTCCACGTTGGCCGAGCCGGGAATCGAACTTCGGACCACAGACGAAAATTTAAAAATACGATATATCTTATTAGAAATTATTTTTCTGTACTGTTTAACATGCACATTATTCATCTTTTTACGTTTTAATTCTAATAAATAAATCATAAATATATTATCCTGAAACTCCTGTATCTTTAACATGATGCGAAACACCTTTTTCAGACCTTTTCAGGCTCTTCCAAAGACCTTTCCTGAACCCCCCCCCCCCCCCCCCCCACAACAACAACAACCACAAAGTAGTTCGTAGGCTTACCCCCCGAGTAAGCGAAAATCCTCGGATCGTGAAGCTTTGGATTAAATCCTGTGTTGGAAGATTTTTTATATATGACGACATAGTACCAGTTACCTCTTCTCGAGCTTAAGCATTCTTTGTCTGGAACACCTGCACCCTCTAAATTCCCTTCTGGAAACGTTCATGAGAGTAGAAGAGAGCAGGAGTGAGAAGAAATTAAATGTGAATGTAAGAAGTTAATCGTCTTTAGTAATTTGTGTCCCAGGGTCATTTGTTCAGAGTTGAGTTTCAGAACTGGCGAGTCAGGAAGATATACAAGGTCACTACAGTACGTGGAAATTGGGAAGAGGGTATATAAATAAAGAAAAATATACAACAGCAGTCAAGGAAATGGTTAATGAGCCTTGTGAATCCAAAGGAAAGAAATTTTTCTTGCAAAATTACTATGAAAGAAATTCATGGAAGCTAATTGGATCACTTTGACAGTAATAGGTGAAGAAAGAACATTTGTTACAAGAGTTGCCATATATTAAAAAATATGAGTCACATTTTGAAACGTAGTCCTACAATGAATAGAGAAAGAGAAGAGAAACCCCAATGAAACAAAGATTAAGTCATCAAAATGCCCAGAGTATAGAAGAAAGCCTGATAAACGCAAACTAATACTACTGATATCTTTTAAGGAAAGACCCTTAATATCCAAGGGACTGAACGTGTAAAAGCTGGCATTTGTAAGACAGCTTTTAGGCTATATATGATTGAATAATACCTGTTGGTGAAGGAATAAGAAACAATGAAGTTCTGGAAGATTTTTTTGCGCTGGTTTCATCATTGATTCGGCTGCGAATGACAAAACGCGGGCTTTTTGTTGAATCTTATTCATTAACATAGAAATCCACCTAAATTAGAAGTGAGATGAAAGAGTTCAAGGCTGCTGTGCTGCTATCAAGATGCAGGCAAACAAGTCCGGACACATGCATAAATTCACATGGAAGAAGAAGAATGTTTCTTGCCGAGGGCTTGACACCAGTAGCAAGTTTCCCACCCCGGTGCCTGTCAAGGACTCCGTGGGTGTATATTGTAGCCTGGAATGCATGCTTAACTATTAGACTTGAAATTTCTACGTATTTTTTCGTACTTGTTTTTGTTTTGCTTTTTCTTTTTTAAAACGTGGATCTCTTATCGGAAGTCGATTTGACTTTATGGAATTGCGTTATTTTCTCAATTTTTAATTACTGTACATATTTCAGTTGATAGAAGTACTAGAACGAACTTTCTGCTTTCAACAAAAGCGGATGAGTAAAATTTTTTTCTGAAATCTGCTTTTAAAATTTTCCCATTATCCTATTAGTGAGGGACATATTCCTTTCATTGCGTTATAATTCATTACCTTTAAGGGTCGTAATGAAAATTATACAAAGCTATCTTTCTAACACGTTTGCCAGCTCTCATAAGAGAGAATATCTCAATGGGAACCCCATACCTATTGGTAACTTTGTGATTCCTAGACACAGGTTCTTTCTGTTTCTCCATAGCTTTCCTTAGTTCCTCATTGGACGAGCGGGTTACGTGCTTGCCTACCGATTCGGCAGTCCCGAATTCGATTCCCTGATCTGCCAACGTGGAGTCAGAGGAATTTTTTTCTGGTGATTAGAAATTAATTTCTCGATATAGTGTGGTTCGGATCCCACAATAAGCTGTAGGTCTCGTTGCTAGGTAACCAATTGGTTCCTAACCACGTAAAAATATCTAATCCTTCGGGCCAGCCCTAGGAGAGCTGTTAATCAGCTCAGTGGTCTGGTTAAACTAAGATACACTTAACTTTTTTTTCCATAGCCTTCCCTATCCATTTCTCGATTTCCGTCTATAAAGATATAAATCAAACTCCCCTTAGTTAGAGATAGTAACCTTTTAGAATAGGCAGGTTACTTCAAAGTTCTCCTGGAGAGTCTGCATATGTAAATTGCTGCATTTGCTTTTTAAGATAAATTAAGGCTTCGTCGAAGTGTCACAAGTTTTTTTTTTTTTATTTAATTTCTGTTTGGAATGTTGCTCTCGTAACTAAGCTACTCTTTTTTTTTTTCTTGGTATAACCAGGATTGAAAAAAACGTTCATTTAAATAATGACTCTGCTTATGCTTCCTCACTACCCATATGTCTCTTATGTTCTAGATTTTAGTGTGTATTGGTTTTCACGAACCGCAGCTTAAATGAACGTTTATTTAGGTTTGTTTGTATGGTGTTTTTACGTTGCATGGAACCAGTGGTTATTCAGCAACGGGACCAACCGCTTTACGTGACTTCCGAGCCACGTCGATAGTGAACTTCTATCACCAGAAATACGCATCTCTGACCCCTAGATGGAATGCCCGAGAATCGAACTCGCGGCCACCGAGATGGCCGACCAACACCATACCGACCACGCCACTGAGGCGCTCGTTTATTTAGGGAATTGAACCCACCTGTTCTCTTAAAGGCAAGCGAGCACTCTAGCTGAAGGAACAATATTGTATTTCCTTTGTATTTAGAACAACAGGCTTTTCCCTTCACTTTAATCTCCAGTTTATTAACGGCTAATGTTCGACAGTTTGCTTTGTGTGTATATATATATATATATATATATATATATATATATATATATATATATATATATATATATATAAAACCATCAATGAAGGGAAGAGGACACACAGATGTACATGCTGTCTTTATTGCGACGTTTTTTCGTAATTATCAAGTTAATTACATCATCAGCCTGATGATGTAATTAACTTGATAATTACGAAACGTCGCAATAAAGACAGCATGTACATCTGTGTGTGTCCTCTTCCCTTCATTGATGGTTATTAATATGGATTGGACTCCTCGCTCCTGGCACTAAGCTATATATATATATATATATATATATATATATATATATATATATATATATATATATATATATATATTGCTGAATAAATTTTTTAGTCGATAAGAAATTTGTCGCTCATGCTGAAGGGGCAATTATGGGATAATTATATATATTAAAATATTAATATTAATATATATATAATTATATATATATCTATATATATAATATATATATATTATAATAGATATTATTACATATGCCAGCGAGCATATGTATATATATATATATATAGATAAATAAATATACTATATATATATATATATATATAGATCTCATATGTACATCGAGCATGAGCCGACAAATTTCTTAGCGACTAAAAAATTCCCCTTCGGTTACCAATAAATGAAAATATATTAATTCCGAGGTTGAGCGAATTTTGTAGCTTAATATATGTATAGAATCACGGTCATGTGATATGACTCATATATATGTATATATATATATATATATATATATATATATATATATATATATATATATATATATATACATATATATATATATATATATATATATATATATATATATATATATATATATATATATATATATATGAGTCAAATCACATGACCGTGATTCTATACATACATTGAGCTACAAATGTCCTTTAATATCTAATTGCTCTACCTCGGAATTAATATATTTTCATATATGGTAACCGAACGGGAATTTTTTAGTCGATAAGAAATTTGTCGGCTCATGCTCGATGTATATGTACGTATATATAATAATGTAAATAGGACATATAAACATTCTGTATGGAACATTAATTATTATTTTATGTTTATTTCTCTCAATATCTTCATAAAAAGCCCAAGTCATATGAAATTTTCCACTTTACTTTATATCAGGTTGCACACCAATCATACGAGTTCTTTTTTCAAGTTTTATTGAGCATGTTATTTTCTCTTACAAACAAAACCACGACGCACTGCGTCTGTCTTAAGTGAACGCGAAGTTCTCTGAGGATCCTTCCAAAACGATGTTTACGACTAAAAGATAATTCCTTCATGGAAGTTACTGGGGGCAGTCGTTGAGACAGTGGCCTCCGAGGGCGCACACGGAATCCTTCCAGTCACAGATGAGAGCCTCTGGATTGAAGAGAGTCCCAGGTGGGCAGGTGTACTCCACCTCCACCCATCCTTGAAGGTCCTGGAAATAGACGGTAATGGTGATGTATTTTGGAACCATATATTCGATGTCTCCAGGTAATGTGCTCTTTAAAGTAGACGACATCCATCTTTGATCCTTTCCCATAGAATCGTACTACTATTACTATTTTCTTTAAGTAGATTCTTTAAGCAGTTGGAAATGTACGGTCATCTTAATCATTATCATATGAGAAAGGATCTCTTTACCCATTGTCATCACTTTGTGGTATTTGAAGCTTGACACGCCGTAGTAGCAAATGTTACTTCCTGTTGGGGCACTAGTAAGAATTCTAGTAGTCTGCCTTACCTGATCACAGAGATAATAGTGAGTGCAGTCATTCTCATCAGCGTTGGGTCCTAGTTTAGTGCAGTGTTCGCCGGGTGCTGGGGTGGTAATTGAAGGATCCTAAAATTAAGGATTCAGGTTCATTAGACCATTTCTGTTCTTGTTCTCAAAAAAATACTGCATTGAAATACATCACGATGAGTTATTATTATTTATGGCTAAATTTCAGCTGTACAAAACTGACAAAATTTCAATTAAAGGAGTTCCCAAATGATATGCAAATTCACTATTAGACACAAATACATTATAAACGTTACAGTTCGAGGACCTCTACTGGATACTATAGCAATGTTCGAAACTGTTTTTGTCCTGAAATATACTGCTCCCCGCAATTTTGGTTCATTCCTCTCTCTAGATTTTGGGAAAGGGTAACAGATACGAACCCTCGTGGTAGTCGGTGGAGGGGGTTCAGTTGGAGGCCTCGTGTAAATACCTCCGCTCAAGACCTCCATCAGAGTGGTGAGGAGAGGGAATTTGGCGCCATGACACTTGCCGTGGAAATCGTCTGTCTCCACACTCCAGACCATACAGCCGGCGATGCCTTTGTCAAGGGCATATTGGGCCTATGGAGAGAACAAAATGTTAACTGGGATGTTAATGATAATCTTCTATGAATCAAAGCTTCACTTTCATGAAAAACGTATGAAAGATTTCAATCAATAATGATTCAAACCCTCTGTCATTTAGATATGTAAATAAGATGAACCTTGATGGCGACGGAGTCCGGATCTTCATAGCCAACCCAGAAATAGTTGTTGGGAATGTAGTAGGCGTAGGGTTCATTCATGGCTGGGTCGTGGACTACTGTCCAGTCCTGTGTTCTTTGGAAGTCGCAAATCTGAAAAGAAAGAGAGATAATCCTTAGGACAAATCCTTACAACTTTCGAAAGGGTTCATGAAGCTGATAACTTTCGGAGAAGACATCTACGACAATTTGAAATACGATGAAAGTAATAATGCCGAATAAATATTTCAGAATTGGAACAAGTCATTCGTTCATATTCAGTTTTCAAAATTCTGCTAGTCACTCATTTTACCTAATTTGTATTATTATAAAAAAAATGGTGCTAAGATTTAACTTTCAGCTGTTGATCTCTGCGCTTGTATAAAGAAAATTATGGATATTTTCCTTTATAAATGAATGCGAGTAAGTCTCTATGTGTGCAAGTATTTATTGTGTATTGCATGTAGCATTAACCTTCCAAAGTGGTTAAAAGAGTCGTAAGTTACTCATTTTTCTCATGCAGCCTTTATATCTCTACAGTCTCCCGATGCATAATTTCAGAGTCATAATTGTCACAGACCAACCTCATTGTAACCCATGAATCCTGGCTCTCTGGTGTAAGGACCAGCGCCTCCAGGCTGAGTTGCAGGGGCGTAGATTCCGGTATCTTCTTCGTTTTTCAGTCTGAAGCTGCGGCCATAAAGAGGGACGCCCATAACCAACTTCTCTGGTGGAGCTCCTTTTTCGAGCCAGTAGCTCACTGCGAAGTCCTAGAAAGAAAACATTGTTAGTGTGGGTTGGACTTTTAATGAAGTCAGCATCCCTCAACTAGGTAACAACCATAGATATATCTATATCTATGGTAACAACACAAAGGATGAAAATTTCCTGGAAACTTGCGTTTCTTATCAAGATATGATATATTTGCCATCTAGATTCAAACTCAAATGATTTATTTACCATATACATGTTATCATTAGTATTAATCTAAATATAAAGTGAAGGACGGGAGACATCATCTGAAATAATTCTCAAAATAATTGGAAAAAAGACTATTGCTTAACAGACTAGAATATGGACGCCAAGTCGTTCATTCTACAAATACAATGAAGCCAAGAACCTTGATTTTTTACCTGGTTAAGGTAGAGATTATCCCCAGTATCCTCAGGATGGGCATAGAGAATGGAATGGTGATGAGCGAAAGGCTCCCAGCTGCCATGCAAATCGTAGGTCATCAGATGAAGTAAATCAATGTTCTTGGACAGTTCAGGAATATTGTACGCTGGGTCTATGGTGGCTTTGCCAGCAGACACGGCAGCCGTCAAGATCATACCTTCGGCGTGAAGGGCCTGGTACAGCTCGCTCATGAGAGTGATGTAATTGACCTGAAGGAAAAATTAGAATTGTACTTTAGAGCAAGCATGAAATTCTCCTTCCTGTACCAGTATGTCATAGCCAACTAATTATTCGTTGTTATTTCTTCCGCTTGGTATTATCTTCTCGTTTTAACACCATCCTCTTCATGCCAATATCAAGTTGTTCAGTTCATTTCTGTGAATTACGTAGATGAAAAAAAAATAGCTTTTCATCTTAATGCTGTAACATTTTTCCTTGAAGGTTTATTCCAGACTGCTATTCTTGAGTGACCTTCTCGGATGAATAATGATCAACGCATTTTCCAGCAACGTAAACTTACGTAATCATCTGGACTTCCACCTCTTTGTGTAGGGTACTCCCAATCCATATCCAGACCATCGAAATTATGGGCCTTCAAGAGAGTGAGCGTCGAGTCAATGAAAGTCTTTCTTGCTGATGCCGATGCTGCCATCTGGAGAACAAAGGAAGAATCACATTTTTAAAAACATTAATTTTCACTTCATGCAAATGCATATTTAATCAAGTCATTCATCCACTATATTAACCAATTTCAAAAATAATTTCTACCCGAAGGCAAGTTTATTTGATGTGCCTACAAGTAATCTTGTTTATAATATTTTTTTTTTTAATTTGAATGTATAATTAATCTTAATCTTGGCCATTGGTTCCATTACGTAAAGAATAAAAATCCGAATACCAGTCGATATACTGTCAATTTTAAAAACTAAACAGGACAGCAGATATATGGACAGAAAGACATGCCAACTATTAGATGTTCCTGATAGCAAATTGGGTCCGGGAAAAATAGTGGATAATTCAGCTGCTGATAACTGATGACACTCGCACTACCTGGGAATATTTGGTGGATCCTTCGTTCCATCCTCCAACTCCCAAAGTGGTCTTAAGGTTAGGATTTTTCTCCTTCAGCTTCGTGAAACGATCGAAGCCACATTTTCCGTAGTCTTCGCACAGGTCATTGTAGGGATCTAACACCTGTAGGGTAAATTGCATATTTGTTTACTAACATGAATTCATACATGTGCAAATACGGTTAGTACATATATACATGGTATGCATATTAATTACTTGGTGCAGATTTCAATAACACGTCGACAGTTTGAGTGAAAAATAAGAGCAGTCATCAGTCAATTCGTCCTCTAACGGGAATGTTTTATGAATTTACACAGGTATTTGATCACATATTTTCCTTCATTTATCTTTGTCATATCTAAATTTGTGCTCAGTAGTGATGACTTTCATTTACAGTGCTTTAATTCCATCACTCCATCTCCATGTTGCATTCATTTCTCCATACATACATTTCCTAAAATAACTTCTATAAGCAGCTTTCTCACCTATGTAGTTCTCTTGCTTGTGACGCTTTACACACACACACACACACGCACACATACAAACATACTCACACATACCCTCCTACACACACACAGACACACATACATACATACTCTTACATACCCTCCTATACACACACACATACACACACACACGAAGATAATATTTTAGTGTAAAGGAAATGACATTGCCTAGGAATACTCGTCAAACGTCCCTACCGAAATGCTATGAGCAGTGACTGCAATTTACAGTAGAATAAAACTATTATTCTTATCACCATTTTACAATCGTTGTCAAAGAATTATCCGTATTCATTTTTCTTATTTATCAGTCATATTTAATTTAAAAAAAAATTCACTGGATGTTAGGTGATGACTTACCCTAATCTCATTGTTGCTGCCAAGTCCAGCGAAGGCATAGACAAGATGTGTGCAGAGACTTGGGTCGTTATCCTCGACGGTGAATTTGCCTTCTTCTGGTCTGTAGGTGGCCCAGGAACTGAAGTAGCAGACGAGCGTCACTCCCTCTGTAGAAAAGGAATAGGAACAGAGACTAATTAAACATAGCAAAATCAAGAGGAAGGTTTCAAATCCGGATGTAACAGTGCTTCCTACAGAGTTTCAGTGTATAGTAAGATGGAAATTAATTTTCAAAAGGGGAAGTTATTGAGAAAATCAGAAATCTATCGAAAATAAGATGGGTGAATTAACGTTCCTTATTTTTAAAAGATACAAAAAACTGTCATTTCGTTAAAGCCTGCGTGTATTGAAAAATTCGAGTGTCGTTCAAATTGGTGTCTTATCCGGTTGCTAATGTAGTGTAGGTGTAGATGAATACGTTAACGCAACTGAAAGAAGCAGGAGTAATAAAATGAAGGGGGAAACAGATTCAGTGAATGCTGAATTTCATGATCTCTAAAAATCTTAACTTAAGACATGGCTAAATAATCGTTGCATTTCATCTTGCTCAGGATCAATTGAGTATTGTCTTCAGATGAGACTTGAAATTGGTTCAGCAAATGCCGCCCTTGTTAATGACAGCAGACATAGTACTACTTACCGGCGAGGTAGAGGGAGTAAGCTATCAAGGAGAGCAACAGCAACAACTTCATACTCGAATACCGAGAGACAGGCTGCCTGTAAAAGCCTCGGCGCCATCGCTCTCTTTTAAAAGGGCTCGGAGCATGTGTGTGTCACGTGTCACTTTAGTGAGTCCTTTGCCATTATCTTATTTTCTAGTTTTTTGCGTTGATTTTTTTATGCCTCATATTTTACGCATCTACTTTCTTATCAAGTGAGGACACATGTACTTCTGGCGAGTGAGAGCGTATCTCCCAGTAAAGCTGAAAAACGAAACACGAAATTTTTAACTAAATCCTGTTATATATCAATTCTATTTTTTTTATTACTTAGAGTGGCATTGTTATTATTATCATCACTATCATCTAGTCTCTCTTTCTAGTGTAATCAGCAAAGCGGAAGGTGTAACTCAAGAAGTACGTCTGAGAGCATTCTCATCTTTTTCGGACTCCAGATGTTAAGATTATTGTTACTGAAACTGGAGACTCAGGCTGATGCTTTTCTTTTCGTTTTGTTCAGAATTACTTTTGCTACGTTGGGATGGATTTCCAGTCAAACCATCTTGTAAGAATTGGGTTCAAGATGAGTCTGTATGTGTTCGTTAATTAACGAAACTATCAAAGAGAACATGATAGAAAATTCACCAAGCAAATATTTTCTTCCATAACAGTTCTCATCGGTTGAGTACAGAAGGCTTGCTTTTTTTTTTTTTTTTTTTTTTTTTTTGACAGCCTTACTGGCATCTTCACACGGGATTTCGAAAAAAAAATGGAGATATGATACTATCCTCTCTTCACTGAAGGACGTAGCCCAGAATTGTATTTGGTGGGGGCCGAATAGTCACGACTGATATGTACTACGTGGGACTTATAACAATCGTGCGAATATATGAATCTAATAATTATAGACAAAAGACAATAATGACTCCAGAGAATAAATGCATGAGCCATTGAGTCGGCCAGGAGCAGAACTTAGGCAATCGCTATTTGCAACAAGGCGTCGTTCGACCTCCGGCTTACTCGGGGCGCATGCTAAAATTTACTGTCAAATAATGCTTTGTTTCACCAACGAAAATTAAAATTAATACGCTATATTTCATTACAAATAATTTTTCTGTACTGTTTGGCATTGCTCATTATTTATTTTTTACATTTTCATTCTAATAAATAAAGCATGAATATCCAATCCTGAACTTCCTGTATCTTTAATTCAACGCGAAACACCTTTTTCAGACCTTTCAAGGATTTCCAACCCCAACCCCAACAAATCAACAACAAAGTAGTTTGTAGGCTACTTCCCGAGTAAGCGAAAAGTGGAGACAAAAGCATTTAAGTTCTGGCAATTTTGAACAGCGATAACTTATTTTTCGTGCTATTTCAAACGTTTTTAATGATGCAGATATGCATGCAGAGTTGTAAGCATTGGCAAAATATTTTTTTTATACAAGCATGATTTTTTAAACAGTATCGAATGCCATTTCGATTTCACACACCCACATACACACACACATTCCTCTGGAATCTCTGATAGCTATGGGTATATGATCGAGTATGTACGTAAAGAGAACAATTCCTATAAATGGCCTCTAGAATGCATAATCAGTGGTTTTTGTCATAATCCAGTTTGTCTGTACCTGCTATTAGTCATTCCCCACAGAGGTGGGGTAGGGGTTGGGGACCATAGGTAGTAGTTTAACCTGCTGGAGAGTCGGGTGTCTTGGGTTGTATAATAAGTCTCCACTCCTAACTTTGGCAAGTATGTTTACACTTTCAGGTTGGATCTCTCGAGCCCAGCTGGATAGGAAGCGACATTATGCTTGGATAAGGATGCGAAGTTTGCGTTGACTGATCATAAACGGCAGTCTTTATCTCCGTCTTTCTACAAGCACGATGAAGTTCGGCAACTCTAATTTCCGGTATTATACTTCCTCAGCTTTGAAAACCAATGTCGCTGGTTGCGGTTGTAGAGGTAGGTCTACGTATTAGGCTGTCGTTGCTGTATTTAACATCTCTTGAATCATATAATCAGTGGCGATTCTAGGGGGGGGGGGGGGGGGGGGGGGCATGGGGGCAGCTGCCCTCCCAGATTTTGGCCATGCCCCTGGTTTGCCCCCCCCCCCCACTTTTTTAATGAAATATTATATATAAAATTAATCATTATTGAATATAACAATAGCCACTAACTTGTCACACAACATGATTTGGTTATATTGCTAACATTCCTATTGAGTGAATCAGTAAATATACAGGGAACAGAAAATCCAAAACTTAAATCACAGAGAGACAACCAGTTCGCGCTTAAAAAGCAATGATATTTGAATTAGTATCCCTTGAGGCTATGAAAACTAAAAGTGTTCTTTAACACTATCACCAACAGTGTCACACATATTAGGCTACTGCAATTATGAATGTTACTATCTTATGCTGCATATCAAACTAACAAAACTCTCCATTTTGATGTATTTTGTATCTATAATTCATACACCACTTGAAATAAAAATAAATGTATATCTATTAAGAAATAAGAAATTAAGTTTTTTTTTATTATTATTATTATTCGACTTCAACACCGCAAAGTTACCACAGTAACATTATTCGCTGGAGCATGTCATGAAATTGTAGGTGAAAACTGCAAGCTAAATGTAATTTTTACAAAGGCCTGTTTCCAGCATAACTGCTGCACCCATGTACCATTACATAATGTAATCGATATTAGTAATTGTCCCTAACATATATGTTGACAGTCCCGAGCAATATTTACAGTAGATTAGAGTTTTTTATTTATAGCTCTGTGGCTTGTTCAAGTCTGGAGTGCATCAGCAAATACAAGGAAGTCTCCTATGAAAATGCTTCAGCCAGAGGTTTACTTGCTCAGATGGATGCAGAATTTGTTTGTTTATTGCAGTTTTTTTCTGAAATTCTGGGAAAAATAAATAAAGTATCTCAGCACCTGCAGGACAAACAGGCAGACCTTGGAAAAGCAGCTAAACTTATTTCTTGTCTTCGTGAAGATTTAGCTGATGTAAGAAACTCCAACGTAATTGAGAATTACTCTAATAGGGTTGACGAACTCTGTAAAAAATGACATTTCACCAATAGTGACAAGAAAACGTTCAAGAAAACTTCGACAGCTCAGTGATTTTATCATGCTGGACACAACTGGCCAGAGAGTTGTGGAGCAAAGTCATCACAACACGTCACAATCTTGTATGAAGTACTAGACTGTTTAAATAGTGAATTAGATCGTCGTTTTTTTCCAAAGATTCATGTGTGATCTTCTGTGGCATTTCAGCTCTCTGTCTTGCAGGACAGACGTTCTTACATGAGGATGACTTGAAGTCATTTGCTTTATCATATTCAGTTAATCAAAGTGATTTAAAACACGAGCTACCTTTAGTTAAGAAATTCCTCCAGAAAGAACCTCAGTCACCTACAGCATTGGTGGAGTTTTTGTCATTTATTCAGCCAGATAAATCTGCCTTTGATTGCTTATACAGGTTACTATTGATAGCTGTAACACTTCCAAAATGAAAATAGTAAAAACATTTCTTAGAAATTCAATGACTAGTGAGAGGCTAAGTAACACTGCATTATTATCAATTGAAAGTAAACGGGCTGAGATTATTGACTTAGATAGTTTTTAGATGAGTTAGGCAGCCGACATGATAATCGTAGATTTAAACTGCCCTAAACATTTTGAGAATTGTCCATGATAAGCCTCATATCTGTCTGTTCATTTCATTAATTAAAACCTTTCCTTACTTTGTTCAAATGAGCATTATACAAATTTGCCATTCTTTAATAATTACATATTGTTTGAGATTGTATATAGCTTTGAATGTTCAAAGTTGCGTTTTCAGAATGGTCATGACATTGACATGGTCCATATATGTCTGCTCATTTCATTAGTTAATACCTTTCTTTAAGTTGTGCAAATGTGTGTTACACAAACTTAACATTCTTTAATAATTTGCACATTGGTTGGGATCGTATATAGTTTTGATTGCCAAACTGAACCTTTTCAGAATTGTCATGACATGCCCCGTGTATATCTGTTCATTTTATATAGTTACTACCTTTCTTTATTTGGTTCAAATGTGCATTATATTTATACATACTATCCATACTTTAATGTTTGCGTGTTGTTTGGAACTGTATATATAGTTTTGAATGTTAAATTTCCATATCATGCAAGTCAGGTAGAATATCAGATGGATGATTTACAGTAGTTTTGCTTAGGAATCAAACAAAATTCTATATGAACCTTTACCTTTAGTCAAATTCATTCCTCCACGAGTTCCAAAATGTTTCCAAAATTTTAATTATTTTTACCGTCACCTTTTCTATGATGCCCACCCAACAATTATCTTTGCCCCAGAGTTGGGCCCACGCAACTTTCTGAGGGGTAGAATCGCCACTGCATATAATCATTCGGTAACCCTCCTTTTAACCCTTTCAATTTTGTTAACAAATTCGCAAGACAGTTATAATGTACGTAACATAACCTATATGAGGCAGTTACCTCAAAGAAAACGCCTTTGACAGCTACAATAACATCAAGCTTTGGCTTGCTTGAAATTTTCATGACATTGTTCTACAGTTCGTAGGTGATCGACACAATATTTTCCACTTATAGTTTCTGACTTTTTTTTTTCCAAGTCGTGAGTATTTACTAAGTATGCATATTTACTAGCTGCTCTGAAGCCTTCTCAAGTCTCTTTTAAGAGCAGCCCACCTACTGCTGGTGGAGGGAACCATAGGCGTAACTAGGAGTCTATTAATGGGTAGTCACCTGGGGGGCCACTGGGCATGCATAAAAATATAATATTCATCTTTTTTAAAGTCATATGGAAAGATATAAAGGTCGTTTTAAAATATTTAAGCCTATCAATTTGTGAATCACGTTTTTATATAAAAGAAAGAAAATTGATTTATTTCTTACAGTTAATATAGTAAAACTAGACTCATCTTCACATGAAAAAACAGTCATACTACTTGATGTATAAAACTTTAACATTAATAATAATAATAATAATAATAATAATAATAATAATAATAATAATAATAATAGGGAAAAACTCTCAATCGCGAGACTATATATAATGTTCTAAAGGGTCCACAATAATACAAAGTGTTAAGAGTCCGTGAAGATTAACCCAGGGAAGGGTTCGAAAGCTTTTTGTAAAGTCTTAAAAATTATACACGGACTCTTAACACTTTGTATTAATGTGGACCATTTAGAAAATAATAATAATATGAAAATTAAGCTTAGGCTTTTACTACAAGCGTCGTGAACGCAAAATGGGGGGCTCGCCCACCCACCCCGCAGTTACGCCTATGGAGGGAACGTGATGTAGGCACCACTGTTGGACTTGAGGCACCGAATGGGACACTTGTTGGAACTGTGGAAGCAGGCCTGAATTGGTGGCCTTTGGAAAGATTGTGGTGTTCATATTTTCGTCCGCTAAACTGGTAGCTTCAGATGCTTCCTTAAGTTCTTGTAGGATGTCTTCGTCCTCGACCTTCGTTTAAATACCATCAGTAACTCTTGAGTATTATCAGTTTCCCTAAAGGCCTAGCCCTTGTTGCAATTGCTGAAGAGATTTGCTGTGAGGATTCAAAGAAAGGAGCCCCTGGTGACATTTAGACATTATTTTGATTGATCCTTAGTCCTGCTTGCTGAATAGTCAGCTCATCTACTCTTCGGCCTTCAGGTCATGAATCCTATGTGCAGAATTCATTTATGTTCTCTTCATTGTTCTTTTCGCTTTCTTTGTATTAGACTCTCGCATTTTAATTACATTTATAGCAACATTTTCACCCTTGCCTCTTTAATGTAAAAATTAGCCTCTCTATGTTAAGTTTAACCATTAAAATGACCATGGGAGCTCGCACACGCACAGACACGCAGATGTAGTTCTCTCTCTCTCTCTGATTCGGATATATATATATATATATATATATATATATATATATATATATATATATATATATATATATATATATATATATATATATATATATATATATATATATATATAGCTTATACACTAAGACCGTACAGTATTTCTTATATTTTAAATATCTAAATTGGGTTGGTTGATGTAAGTGTGTGTGTGAGTGTGTGTGTGTGTGTGCACTTTAATAATCACAGTAGATGCACGTGATTTCATTAAATAAGCGAATACCACAGGAAAATGATAGGTAGAAATCCTATCATTTTCCTGTGGTATTCGCTTACCTTTCATCTTATTTTTATTTGTTTTTGTAGGTGTTGCGTTTGTTTTGTTTTTTTCGTAATTTTTTATTTTTAGTTTGTTTGTGGTGTTCGTTTTATTTTATGTTTTTACTGAAGCTTTTAGCAAGACAATTCATTTTAATGTATTTTTTTGTGAATTCTCATCCTTGTCACTTTTTCAGCCTGAAGATGAGATTTTAAACCTCAAAAGCTCGTAAAATAAGGAATGTTCTTCCAAGTCTTGGCACTATTATTCATCGTCAAGCTATACACACACACACACACACACACACACACACACACACACACACACACACACATATATATATATATATATATATATATATATATATATATATATATATATATATATATATATATTATTATTTTTTACATTATACAAATTCAGAACCAACTATACTTTGCCTCAAATAGCAACATCATTTTATTTTATTAGGACCACATTTCTTCTCTTAAAATTGGAATACTTAGATTTTAGAATGTTGCTAAACACGTGGTTGATGTAAATAAAAACATAAAGGTTTCGCGGCCATATTTGTTTACATTCCGGTTGTGACGTCATAATTGTGACGTCATCACTGGCATCTGCTTCGAAGAAGTTCGAGTAGGTCGCCGGCTGAGAAGAATGCAGAATTTTGATAATTCATGTCGATGAAGGACCCGTGTCAAAAGCAAGCTTGTGCAATTCAGTATTGTTTGCAGAGTAAGTTACCTTTCATGTAAACTAACGCTTACTGTTTAGCCTAGTAGTAGGATAAGATTCCTAGTACCTAGTACCTACTAGCCTAGGTACCTACTAGCCTAGGTACTGTGGTACTCTAGGCTGCGAACTACTAGGTAGGTACCTAGTATACTTAGCCTAGGCTACTTACTAGCATAGGTAGTAGCTTACCTTAGGCTTACCCTAATGCAACAAGTACGCTTTGATTGGGTTAACTTACGTTAAAGAATTAGTATAGTATTCCCAGATTAAATGTCCGTGTTACGCTAGGTAATACCTAGGCCAGGCTACAAGTCTACCTACATGTAAACTTATAGGCTAAGGAACCTTGTTTGCAGATTGGCTTCCTACCTAGGCCTAAGCTACCCTACACAAGTAGTCAAGGCCTAGACTTAAGCCTTACAATTTTAGTAAGATAGGTACCTATACCCTAGTGTGTAGTCCTGTAGAGCTACCTAAGTAGCCTAATTGCCCCGCGTCGAATATTTACTTGGTAGGTAGGTTAGGTAGTTGACTTTTTTTTTTCCTTTGGAGTGAGTGAATAATCCACTGACTGCCAATTTTAAAAAAAATATCCACAGACCGCAGATTTTCAAGGGGAAAAGTTTGTTAATGTGTGCTGTTAGTAGTAAGAATGTGGCGGAACAGCACTTCGCGCCTTATCCGCATACCTATTTAAATAGGTATTCTTGGCAAGCTCATTTGTTCTGGCAAGAGTTACCTATTGTTTCTCTGCATGTGCTAGCCTCAGGGTTAAGATAAACTGGGTACTTAGATAGGAGCTGTACTCACTGCGCACTGCAGATATGCAAACTACCCTTTATTTTTTTTTTTTTATGCATCCTATTTTGGTTGTATGGCCTACCTAGTTTTACCTAGGTAGTAGCTAACAATTTACTGATATTTTTTGTCGGTCGACTGTAGGTAGTTATCCAAACCCCCTTGGGCTACCTATAGTCAAACTCAGCTTTTTTGGCTGTTAAGGCCTTGGCCGCACATTTGCCACAGTTCTCTAAAAAATGTGATTAAAAAATGTCTCTGATATTTTTTGTACTAGCTAACTAAATAGTATATGATAATTACTCTCGTTCATAGTAAAACTTCATATGTTTAAGAATTACTAAGTTTTTGATGGGGAATTGAATGTTACTAAAAATGTTTTCTTGAGAATTGACATCGCCTCTGTGCGGGGTTAGTGCTCTGTTGCCACCTCAGCCTGACAAGGTCATTCCGTGTCACGTACCCACCATGTAAACACCTCCCGCTTCTCGCTGCCCCCGCATGCACAGTCAGACTAAGGAAATAATTTATAATATTAATTGGTACTTTTGAGATGAAAAGCTTACGGCGGACACAGCAAAGGCTGCCAAAGTAAGCAAAAGGACAGTTAAAAGGATTTGCTCCAAAGCAAATCAAGAATGTTGGTCACAAAAAGGCTGAGTTTGACTATAGTACTAAACATGGCAAAATACATTTGACCCCCAATCCCTAGTGGCTTTCATATTCATGGAACCATTCCTTGCAGCCTGTGCAGAGGTTTTACTAATAGAAGTAGGGTAAATGACCAAGCGGTAACATAGCAGCCACCTCTCTTGGAACGTAGCCACTTCCTGAAAAAGTGCTGGAATTATGCCATTATTTTGTAACCTAGGAGAAAACACTTTACTTCAAGAAAAAAGCAGAGATCTCGGTGTGCTGCCCGGATGGGCCACAACCCTTGACTGATGCTCACGGCTGTGAATTCAAGTACGTACTTCTCATGAAGGTGGCTGTGTTCCAGGATCAGTGGCCACTATGTCACCGCTCAATCATTTACTCTACCTGTGGTCCTTCCTTTCGTGGTAGAACTTGGGGAAAAAACTCTGCATGGGGTATTACCTTGGAATTTGATTTTTCCTATACCTAGGTAGTAGTTTGGTTGCTTATTAAGAATTTACCGTTATTTTTGTCTGTCAACTGTGATTAAACTGTAAGTAACCTAAGAGTTACAGGGAAGCTTTTGGTAAAAAGTGGGGTTTCCTTTACCGGTTAGTCCAGTGGCTTGAATAAAACGGCCTACTTGGTTAGGCTAGGTTAGTATAGTAGTTCCTTTTATAATAGCTTTCCTAGCCAATCCCTTCTTAAACATATGGCTCCTTATTCCTTCCATGGTGGCCATCATTACAACATTTCCCTTCTCTCTCCCTCTGATTTACCCTACCCAAATACCTCCATTCCCAAAGGGTCCCCGATAATGATGTGAGGTTAATAATAATTGACCGACAGTAAATACCACCACCTCTTCATCAGCAAATCTAAATTAACCCTATTGCAACACACTCCCTGAACACTTGAATTTGCCTTTAATCCCAAATAGCCCTAACACCTCTCAATTACCAATCCCACTAGTGGGAAATTTTAACAGCCAGCATTACCAATGCTGCAGGTAAAATCTTGTCACTTGAGCTACCATAGCAGACAGTTGACAACACTGACTCAGGTGTGTGCCGATACTCCTACCTCTGTCAATTGCTTTTTCTTAGCGCTGCTGGACGGTTGTTTCCCTCCGCAGTGCAAAGTTTAATCCTATTGCCCAGCTTCTCTTTGCATTTTGGACTGCTGGTGAAGACCTGGATTGTATTTACCTTCTTATTTCTGGTTATTTTCGATGTGGAATGTTTTTTTTGTATTAGGATTTGCCAGTTCATGGACTTGGTTGGTCATCATGGACAAGTCTTCTCTTTCACCTTCTACTAAGTGTGATGTGCAGACTCGTTGCGACAAATATTCCGATTGGACGATATAAGAGATGGAGGATTATATCCGTCATGGCAAGTCGTTGGCTAGTAAGGGCGGCAAACGGCGGTTAGATTCTTCATTGATTCTAGTGTCCCAGGCTTCGGTTACAGATCAGTCTAAAGAGTTAGCGAGTTCAGAGGTAGTCAAACAGATAGAGGATAGGATTGCAAGTATTATGACATTTAATAGCTAGGTTTTTCAACAATTCTCAAATAGGGATAGTATTAATATTAGGATGTTTAATCCTACTTCCTTTTCAGCTCCCCTACCTGTTCCAGAACCAGCCCTAGCGGTTGCTGAGGGTGATGGAGAACCACAATCCTCCGAGTGAGTAGGTTTTGCCGGCCCCCTCGGTGTGGAGCAGGCAGTGAAGCATCCCCCCAACCCCTTCATAGTGTTGATGGTAAATTTAATGTTAATCAGGATCTAGGTGTGACAAAGATGGTTAGGTCCAGGTTAGGTAGTTAGGAGAAAGTATAAAGCGTGCAGTCGTTTTCCTGGACGGGTTTGGGTTTTGGGTTCGAGTGGAACCTGTGTTCCAGCAAAAGTTTTGCCGTCGTCGCTTTTTATGTATGGCTCAAAGTCTCAAGGCAATGTTTCAGTTCCTCTGGTACAGAATCCTTTTGCCTTAGCTCCTAACTCTCTTACGACTGTTTCTGAAAATTTTACTTAAGTTTCCCCTTCTCTGGTTTCCCTACTCCTTCATCTGCTAGTAAGGAGGATTCTGGTGTGTCTTTTTTAGCAATTTGATGTGGCGGAGTATAATGCGGGTTTCTTGGTTCATTCAAAAGGGTACAGACTTTTGGTGAGAGGTTGTTTTTTGAATGGTTTCTCTAACATTAGAGAGTATGTGACACAGGAATGACCAGTATTCATGTGGGATATGCTTCAGGATTATCAAGGAAGGATGGATTCCTTGTACTTTTTGTCCTTTTGTTTTAAGGAGTCTTCTTCTTCTGGGTTATCTGTCGCTTTATCTTCCACTCCCACATTCTCTGTTGCTCCTTTTTCAGTCTCCTTTTCAGCTTCTTCTCCCGTCTTTCCTGTGGCTCCCACATCTTCAGCTTTCCCTCCCTCTTCGACTTCAACTTTTGGTATTTCTTCTTCTCAGGTAACTCTGTCTGTGTCGGTTATTCCTCTGTCTCCCGCCTTTACTTCCTCAGTACGGTCTTCTTTGGTAGGAGGGTCTTCTGGTCAGGTTAAAACGCAGTTTCGGCAGAATTGGGCTTTAGAATTTTCATCTTCCACCCTTTAGGTATGCTCAACCCCTTCTTCCCCATAAAGGGGCTGCTCCGGTAGTATCAGGTGTTTCACAGGGTTTGCCTGTCGCTTCTAGCTTCTAGTTTGGGGTTGTGCTCCGCCGTCTTGACTGGTTGTGAGGCACCTTCACTGAGCGGCCTGCGGCTGTCGTCTCCTGCATTATCTGCTGTGGATCCTCCGAGTGTAGCTTTTACCTCTTTCATTCTCCCTATATTTCCTCTTTGTCTTCCTCCATCCCTCTCCAAGCAGTTTTGTTTGAGCATCCTCCCCCAAGGTTTAACAAGATGGGTTCGGCTCCACTCACTCATCTTCCCTTCGGTAACAATGTGGATTGGGCTCCGGGTCTCTCAGTTCCTCCCCCTCTTCTTCCGAGGGGAATCAACGGTTTGGATTCACCTCCGGGTACCCGGTTAGGTGTTGGTGTTCTGCGTGCTGATCATGATGGTCCGCTGGCAGACTCTTTGTTGTTGTCTGGGCTTTGTTCAGTTCCTCCTCCTTCATTGGTCTTAGACCATTCGGACATTGCAGAAGAGGATTCTTATCCAGAGGTTCAGGAGATTCCGGCGGACTTGGAGTGTCCTCTTGCCAACACTAACAATTACAGACGCATACTCGAGTGTGTTACTTCTTTGCACCATTAAGCAAGAGCTCTGGACCAACCACATTTGTCAAATCAGTCTATTTGAGACTTTTTATGCCACTAAGCCAGCTCCTGTTCCTTTGTCGTGTGGGCTGGTTTGGTTCGATCGGGTTAGACAGGCTTTGGAGGAGACGGATGTTTATTTAGCGTCGGCGATGGCTTCTAACAGACAGGACATTTCTTTCTCCACGTAATGTGATTTACACAGTTCGAGGTAACCCTTTGTCAGATGTCAAGTCCTCTCAACAAATCGGTTGAGGCAATCCTGTTTAGGTCTCCGGCTTAGTCTCGGCTCGTAGGTGTTCCTCTTAAGGAAGAAGGTGCTTTGGAGGATGTTTTGCGCAGTCAGACTGAGGCTCTTTTGCACTCCTTGGCCAAGGCTCTTTCGCACTCCTTGGATGCAGTCAGGTTTAATGGGGTTCATAAAGAGTGACGGCTATATCCCTTCGAATCCGGGGTTGTTCGACAGCCTAACTTCAGTCTCGATGGATCTAGCGTACCAGGTGAATTCTTTGGCTTTATCTACGATGTTTATGAGCAAGAGATGAAGTTTCTATCTTGGTCATCTTCCACCTCTTTATCCAGATGTTCATAAGAGGGGATTGCTTAGAGCAACTTTAGCCTTAGCTAATTCTTTATTCAAGGATCATGATGTGGTCGGTATGACAAACTGTTACTTCTAACTCAGCTGTAGAATCAAAATAGGCAATGATCAGGGTAGGAACTCAAGGTTCTCGTTCCCCAAAAGGAGCTCGGAAGAACAGCCTCCAAGTCTGCCCCAGAACACCCAGAAGGGTGCGTTTTGCAAATAAAGCTATGTCGGTGTCTTCTTTTTAGCCTTTTATGTCTTGGGATTTTGCCAATTAGGAGATACCTATGTCCCTCTTCTGTTCAGGTGGGAGGTTGTCTAGCTCACTTCTGGTGAATCTGGAAAGAGGGTTGTTGGAGTATTGGGTAATAGAGGTTCTGAGGATGGGTTATCGGATTCCTTTTCACTCCCTTCCTCCTCCCCTGTCAACCCTCCGAGTTATTCCCAGTCTTCCAACAGGGGGACAGCTCTAGCGATGGAGATTCAAGCCCTGTTGGAGAAGAGAGTGTTAGAGCCAGCCCCTCCCTCTTCAGGGTTTTAGAGTAGAATCTTCGTCATATCAAAAGCCAGAGGTTCGTGGAGGCCCATTATAGATCTTTCGGGCCTCAACTGTCGGGTGGTTTCAGTGAAGTTTTGTATGGAGATTTTGCAGTTGGTGCTGCGGTCAATCAGGAGGGGGGATTGGATGGTCTCGAGGGATCTAAAGGATGCGTACTTCCAGATTCCTGTTCATCAGGAGTCTCGGAGGTACCTCAGGTTTGTGTCTTCCACCGGCACCTTCCAGTTCAAAGTTCTCTTCTTCGGGCTGACCACTTCGCCGCAGGTGTTTATGAGGGTCATTTTTATTGTAGTGTCTTACCGAACAATTATAGAGCCGTGATTTCCACGAGCGGCAGGATACTAAATTCAAATTTAGCGCGTCGGCGTCGCCAACACTGGTGGTGATGACGTCATCTCCCTCCACTCGCGGGAGAACCAGGTACAACTGCCCAGGTGAATCCAATTCTTTTCCTGCCGGCGTCCGGTGAACATCGGTGGTCGGTGCGGTTGGATGACTTTGCTTCGCTTTTTTTTTCTGGTGGAATTGATCTTCGGAATTGGTGAAGTACTCTTTTTTTGGCGTTGTTGTTATTTTGCTTTTATTTAGGCGTTGCCATGTCGGATTCTAGTCCGTCGGGAGTTAGGTTTTGCATCTCAGG